>NC_056725.1:527492412-527537412 GCF_019279795.1 Protopterus annectens | reverse complement strand
CCTGGCCAGCCACAACAAAGTACTCCCATCACCTTGCTAACCATCCAGTAGTGACTGTACATATCTGGCTACCTCTCTGCTAAGGTTACATTACTTAGTGGCCTTCTTCTTGAGAAGTGGTCACTCTCCTGCTCTGCACATGCATAATAAACAGGTAGGCAAGCACTGTGAGTAAATACTCATATTGTAGTGTAATTTAACACTTTTTAATTAAAAGTAATATATTTAGTGATTGCAGTTATATTCAGCACATACTTTAAATAACATGAGTTAGGAGCACTGAACTTAACAATTTTTTTTAAATGTAATTATTTTGTTAGAGTTACTGGGTGGCTGACTATAGTCCCTCAATGTCTTGGGCTCCAGGTAGTAACCTGAATTGCCCCTGTTATATTCTGCCACTGCATATATGCAGGGTTCATAGTCCTTAAAAGTAAATCCACCAGTTTTACTTCACACAGGCTCAGTTTCTCTTAGCTCTTCCAACAACCGTCTCAAAAAACTCCAGCTTTACTCTGTAGCATATCACCTACTCTGAGGAGCGCTGTTGGACATGCTACACCTCAAGAAATCCCAATCCCTCTGAGCTACATGCTCTAGGGACCTAAACCTTGTCACCACAATAAACAGGACATGCTGGAGGGATAGATTCCTGTCCCAGAGACTTCCTATAATCTGGAACAAGCTACCCATCTATGTCAAGCAAATTTCTTCACCCCCACCAGGGGCAGCAATATCCTAGATGTGGTCATTACCAACATGGGTGACAAGTGTTCCACACCAGAGGTCAATTCCTCGTTGGGCAGATCAATCCACAAGCTAATCAGCCTTGACATCCACAAACTGCCCCCACCCCTATTATGGAAACCACCGTAAAAAATTTCTCCAAAGCCAACTTCACACTTTTTAAGACAGAAGTGGCAAACTTCACAATACCCATGGAGACTGATAATAGAAGTACAACTGCTGAATCCTACACAAATGCACCTTATAACCACTTACATGAGTGCATTGATCATGCTATCCCTAACAGAACCAAGATGCTATCCTCCAAAAAAAGAAAGACAATCTGGTGGTCCCCTGCCATAAACAAACTCTACAATAGAAGAAAGAAACTGTTGCAAAAAAGAGTAAAATCCCATGACTGGAAGAACTCCCTGGTCAGCCTCAGAAAGAAGCTGAGATCCTTCATAAAATCCTCCAAAGCTAGTTATGAAAACAAAATTGCCACTGATTCTAAAGACAACCACAAAGCATTCTATAGCTATGTCAAGAATCTCAGTGGCAACACTCAAATCTGCTCTGAGTTACAGCACAATGGCACTAAATATTCAGAACCAATTGATATTGCCAACATTCTGGCAGATAGGCTCAGTGCTAACTTTACCCCCCACCCCCACCCCCTAAAGGGCCCATCACTATATCAGAAGACCCCAAAGTTCCTGTAATCACAGCTGCACAGGTAAAACCACACTCTCCAAAGCCAATAACACAGCATCCATGGGACCTGACAACATCCAAGGCTGCATTCTACATGAACTACAGAATGAACTGGCACCCCACCTAAGCACCATGTCCAATCATAGCCTCACCTCAGGCTTTGTGCCCACTGAATGGCAAACAATGATGGTTATCCCACTCCAAAAATGGGGAGCCACCACGGACCCTAGGAACTACCGCCCCATTAGCCTAATGAGCCTGGTCTGCAAGGCTATGGAATGTATCATGTAAACAAAGACATTGTTAGTCTCCAAACTCTGGACCCCACCCAGTTTGGGTTTGTTAAAGGCAGATCATGTCTCTTAAACCTGATTGACTTCTTTGAAGCAGTCACCAAAGCCGTAGACAAGGGTAAGGTGGTTCACACAGCCTATCTAGCTCTCACCAAGGCTTTTGGTACCAACCCCCACTCTGGAATTATAGATAAACTCACTAAACTAGGTATAAATCCCTATGTCACAAGATGTGTTGCCAACTGGCTCACTGACAGAGCTCAAACTGTAGAAGTAGCAGATTCCAAATCTGACTTCAGACCAGTCACAAGTGGAGTACCACAGAGTTCAGTCCTGGGTCTTCTCTTGTTTGGTATCTACTTCTCTGAAGTACAGGCTAACACAGAAAGTCTTTGGCTAACAAATTTTGCGGATGACTGCAAACTAAGAGCCATAACTGAAACTCCTAATGATGTGGACATCCTACAAAAGGGCCTCACTGAGACAGATGCCTGATGTCAAAGCCATGGCCTCAATCTCAGTGCCAAAAAGTGCATTGTCATCTCCTTTGGTAAAAACTCTGTACCCACGAGCTACCACATAGGTGGTAGTCTACTTAACATTGAAAGTGTGATAACAGATCTTGGGACACAGGTGGACAGTAGTCTTTCCTTTGATAATCACATTGCCACAGTAGTCAGGAAATCCTTCTGCATGGCACACCTCATCACAAAAGGTTTCTCATCCAGGAAAAAAGAGGTCATTGTTCCCCTCTACTCGTCACTCATTAGACCCATTATAGAGTGCAATGCCTCTTTTGGTATGTACCTCACAAGACATCTACAATAACTGGAAAGGCTGCAGAAATACCTTACAAAGAGGATTACTGGCCTCAAACAGATGCCCTACGCAGATCGTCTCAAAAAACTACAGCTTTACTCCATCGCATATCGCCTACTCAGAGGCGATCTCTGCCTAACATACAAAGCTATGTGAAACCTAGAGCTGTTGGACATGCTCCACTTAAAGAAATCCCAATCCTTCTGAGCTACACGGTCTAGGGACCTAAACGTTGTCATTACAATAAACAGAACATGCTGGAGGGCTAGATTCCTGTCCCAGAGACTTCCCATACTGTGGAGCAAACTACCTATCTATATCAAACAAAGCTCCTCATTAGCACTCTTCAAGAAAAATCTTGATGATTGGATGGGAAATAGGAAAATCACCCCAGGGATCACCCCTGTGGCTCTGCTCGACAGGGGCACAGGAAAATAATTTTCTTGGGTGGCAAAAGCCAGGGTACCTTTTTGGCTAAGCTTATATGGGCCCTAGGGCTAATAGCCTAGTGCCTACCTATGAACCTATTAGCACTCTTCAAGAAAAATCTTGATAAGTGGATGGGAAATAGGAAATACACCCCAGGGATCACTTCTGTGGCTCTGCTCGACAGGGCTACAGGAAATTAACTTTCTTGGGTGGTATATGCCAGTGAACCTTGTTGGCTAGGCTTACTTTGGCCCTTGGGCCGATAACCTAGTACCTACCTATGAAACTATGAACCATTCTGTTTCTGTTGATGCAATCAACAGTCCTTAATTATGCATTCATGCCAGTTCCACAAAAATGTGTGTGATCTTCCTTCAAGTCATATCCACAACAGGCTCTGACTGGGACATCACACTCTGGGAATTATAAATCTTTACTCAGAGCCCATACTCTATCCCTCAATGGTCTTACCCATTGAGGAACACACTTCATTTTCTGCTTTTCCAAGATTGCAACCTTTTATACACTACAAACAGCAATTGTTTCATTATTTTAATACAACCAATTTCCTGAATAATGGTTGTGGGATGTGAAAGACATGAGACACCTTTAAATACATATTCTCAATTTTCCACACACAGGAGGTCTGAATATATACATATCAACATCATCATCATCATCATCATCATCATCATCATCATCAATCCCTTTTTTCCCATTTTTCTACACAGTGTCAGGGTGTTATGTCAGGCATCACAGCATCTCGAAATTCATTGCCACTTACCTTTGTTGACAGTCATGTCTGGCTATTACAGGTTTTACTCATGCAATCTAACTATGTCTTGGCTAGGGGTCTACTTTACATGGTCGACTTTTCACAAAGTCGACTTCCATATGGCCAAGATCATATGATCAACTTTCGGAAAGCTGACCATGTAAAATAAACACAAAAAACACAACGAACACTTACCTTAAAACTGTTAGCAGGGGGCAAGCCCCCCCGCACCCCCCGAACCCCCCGTAACTTCAATATACCAACTCTGAGATGGCACTACAGTGCAGAAGATGGAAATTTCCCCATTCTGCACTGTACAGAGATAGCGGTTCCCCATGGTCGGCTTTTTGAAAGTCAATCATATGGTCTCAGCCATATGAAAGTCGTTGTGAAAAGTCGACCATGTGAAGGGGACCCCTTGGCTAGACATCTTTGATTTCTCATTCTTCCCATTTCTCTCAAATCTTTTTCACCAAATCATTTTTTACTTTCCTGCACATGTGCCCAAATCACTGCAATCTCTTCTCTTTGTCTTTCTCTGTAACTGGAACTACATTGGTTCTGCTCTAATGTCCTCATTTCTTCATCTGCCCTAGAGTTCGCATGGTACCACTCATCTCAGGCACTTCATCTCCATCACCTTTAGCTTACTAACTGTTACGCCTTCACTGCCCAGCTTTCAGCATTAACCAGTAGTACTAGTTTTTTAGACCTTACTTTTCAGCTTCTCTGGCATTCTTCTGGCAGACACTACCCCTGGCGCTCTGTGCCAGATGACTGCAGTGCCTCTGATTTTAGCTTTGACATCCTCATTCAGACTTTTCTTTATGTCACCCTTTCCAGATTTTTGAAGCTACTAACCTGTCCCTCTATTTTCCCTTCTATTTTAGTTTTGAGCTTCTTCTGATTTCCCCATTCACTGCTATGATAACTGCATTGTTTGTACTAAAGCCTTATCCCATGAGCCTTCTCTTTTGCACTCCATTCCCCTAGCCTTTGCTGAAGTCCTTGGTCAGACTCTGCCTGTTATGCCACATCATCTGCATACAGCAGATTTGTTGATCTGCCCCCTCTGACCAATTTGTTAATGTAGTCCATCACCATTATGAACAGTAGTGGGCTCACAGTTGAACACTGATGCATACCCACTCTCGCTGGGAATCCCATCTGTGAGTCCAGGCACTGTTTGTACTTGTGTCACAAGGTCCTTGTACAATAGGCTGTACTAATTCTACCACTTTTTCTGGGACTTCAGGTCATCACAAGACTGTCCAAATCAGCTTTCTTGGGATCTTGTTATATGCTTTCTTTAACTCTATAATGCCCAGTTGGAGTGTCTTCTCATGTCCAGCTTTTTCTCCACTGTCTTTCTCAGTGCAAACACTTGGTTAGTTATAATGATGCTTGAACTAAATCCAAACTGCTCACCTCCCATCTTACTTTCTACTACTCCATATATCTATTATCAGTTATCCTCTCCACCACTTTCATGCAATGTGACAGGAGTTAAAAACCTCCATATTTCCCATAGCTGTGAATGTTCCCTTTGTTCTTGAACATGGGCACTAGATTGCTTATTCTTCAGTCATCTGGGACACACCTTTCTCTCCATAGAGCTATAAGTACCCTTAGGAGTGTTTTCTCCCCTAATTCACCCAACATCTTGGTCACATCTGCAGTGAGCACATCTGAGCCTGCTTTTCCTTAGTTCTGTTCTTACTACTTCTAGGATGCGCTCCTTTTCTTCTTTCATTGTCGGCTGTGTCTGTGGCAGTACAGCTTCCATGTACCTTTTATGTCCTGTGAACTGCTTAACTGTTGAACAGTTTGCTGCTAGCATCCCCCATGAAAGGTCTCTGAGAACTATCAAACTTTATTTAAATTTATCCAAATTTATTGGATGTCTATGTGTTATTGCATAAGCTATTAAATAACGGGTCTATATTATAACTTCAAAGATGTAAAACTTCGAAAGTTATAATATCGAACCCACAACATCAAAGGATGAAAATAGCGAAGCCCCGGAACATTGAAATCTTACCTAGGGCAAGATTTCGGTGGGCTGTCCCATGGCTTTGCTATTTCCTCCACTGTGGTGCGAGAGTTACGGACCTTAGGGTTAGGGTGCGGGTTAAGGTAAGTGGATAGTTAGTAATGTATGTATGGTGTAGTGAAGGATTGGGTTTTGTTAACTGTATATGTGTGTATTAATTAGCTTGTTTGTGTATAGTTTCGTAGAGTATGTGCGCGATAGTTATGGACCTTAAGGTTAGGGTGCGGGTTAACGTAAGTGGATAGTTAGTAATGTATGTATGGTTTAGTGTAGGGTTGGGTTTTGTTAACTGTATGTGTGTGGTTTATTTATTTTGGTGTGCTTTTGTTGTGTGCATGTTTCTCAGAACAGCAAATTTTTTCCCTGGGAAAAATTTGCTATTCTAAGCATTCGGTGTTATCAATATTCGAAATTCCAAGTTTGAACTTATGGTGTTTTATATTTTGGAATTTTGAATATATGATATAGACCCTTAAATAACCTGTATGAAGTCTGTGCCACTAGTGTGCTACTCATGTCTTTTGGCATAATGCATTTTGCTGGCTGCACTTTTTACTTGGGAAGGATTACTGACTTTGCAAATGAGATGGCCATATTTATCTTATTTTCAAAGATGTTATATTATTTAAAAAAAACAGCAACTCTGCCAAAAACTGACCACTACTCCACTATTAAAAAAAAAAAAAAAAAAAAACAAGAAAAAGTATAGCTGTATGCACCACTGATCAGAAGACAAACTTTATTAAAACCAGCCAGTGTAAGTGTTCTTGTCTCTTTCATGACACTTTTTCAGAGTGACTAGAAGACGTATAAAAAATAGTAAACACATGTCAATCATAACATCATGACCTTAAAAATTCAATACTTTAAAAGAACCTTCTTCAGAACAGCCTTACAATTGATAAAATAATTAATCCCACGATACTCTTTAGAGTTTAAACAATTCCAATGATATTTCTTACACTCAAAAAATGAATTACATTTTCTTATCTTACCCCTTTTTCAACAAAGTCTATTACATAAAATAAAAATCTTTTGAAATCAGAACTTTTTTGAACTTTAGATAGTTAGAGAGTAAGAGACCTACAAACCAGTACATGGCTTTCTCAAGAAATCCACATTATTGCAGACAAAAAATGTATTTTCAATGCATAGAACATCATTTTCCTTATTTAGTTGAATGAAGTCAAGCCACCAGTGAACATACTGATTTCATAACAGCTCATATAAATAGTAAGGAGATTTAAACCATAAAAAAGGAGTGGTCTTACAACTATTGTGTATATATATCTGCTGATCTAATTTACTTTAGTCATTTTTTTATCTTATTACTGTGAATGTCTTTATTGTATGGTAAACTGCAAATATAAGTATTATAAACTGAATTGTTTATGTATTGTAAACCAAACTTGTATGTATAGTATACTGACTGTAGCTGGAGCTTTTCTCCTCAGGTCTCCACTGAAAATGGGCCTCTGGCCCAGCTGTACAAACCCAGTTAACAAATGACAATAAATAAATAAATAAATAAATAAAGAGTTAAGACTATAGCAGGGAGGGCTGTTTCAGTTAAGGGGTCTCTCAGGGGTGCTACTATTCTCCTTTGCCAGTGCCATAACTCCGATCAATCATTTCCACATTTCATAACCAATATTTAAAGACATCCATGGGGGGATATCAATCCAAAATGTTAGCAGGAGACTGGACTGTATAACTTAGCCTAGAGCCAGACACTTTTGAGGTCAGACTGCCCTAATATTCTAGAGATTCAGATATTTGAAGTACCAATATGAGTTATTTAACATTTCAGATTTTTTACAAAATTAACTATGGGGGAAGTAAGCAATATGTACTTAAACTGCCTCAGTGCATCACGGTTGCAACACTTTAATGTTTTAATTTGGGACTCTCATCTGTCTTGTGATTTACAATTATGATTTATCTCCAATGATTAGTTAATTATTCCTTTTTCATCCTTGAACTTTTTTGTCCTGTTAGCAAAAATAGGGAAACAACTTGGAGAATTTCTTATTTTATAATGCAGAGATAAATCTTTGAAAAGATTTTAAGTTACAAAATATTGGATTTCTATAGTATTAGTAATATTTCAGAAACTGATCTAAAATCAAATTAATTTTCTGCCTTGTCTTCAGCTGATATAACCGGTTTTTATAGCTTGTGTGTTGCTTAACTCCAGGTTCCCTTAATTTGACCTGTTGAAAACAGTCTGCATTTAAATTGGAACCTGTGCACTGAGACAGAGCCTTACAAGACTATTTGCAAATATATAGAGCTGAGTATATTTTTCTATATTATTCTGTATTATAGAGCTAAATTGTTGCTTAGATATCTGTTGTCTTACTGTTCTGCAAATATACAGAGATCAGTATATATTTTTCTGGTTTTATAATTTGCACTGTGATTCCTCACATCTCTGTTGAAACTGTCTTTCCCACCCCCCTCCCTGTTCTTGGTTGTAGTTTAAATTTGGTGGCTTTTGCAGTGCCTGCCCCATTGTACATTTGATCTAGGACACTCCCCCAGTCCCATCTTGTTACCGCATTCTACCTAATAAACCCTTTCTGCACTTGCTTTTAGTCCTTTTTAATTTAATTACATTTTTTCAAACTGTGTGTGGACTAATATTGCTACATACTCAAGTGTGCCAGCTTGCACTGCATGTGAATTGTTTTTACTACTGTTTTTGCTACTTTTCTGAAAAAAAAAAACAATTGTAAGCCAGTTTCCTACCTTTCCTGTAATTAGTGTTCCAGATACAGATTTTCTGTATCCAGGATTGTTTGTAAGCTTCTGAGCCCCCCAAGCCTTTCTGTGTTGGAGGGAAGCCTCCTAGCTTATCAGTGGGAGTGGTAAGCATTAGGTAACCTGTCTACCACATAAGGAGTGGTTCTGGCCCAGAATTTGTAGTTATTGGCTATTTGGGCGGTCTTCCATCTCTCTCAACTTTCTGATTTGAAGGCCTGCATTTGTACTTGTTTCTGTCCTGTAACTCCTGGGCCTATCTCATTTGCTCACTCAAAAAAAATAAAAAAAAATGTATCTGCTTTTACTGTATTTGTGTTTCTTCCTACTTTATTTTGCTTTTGCGTCATCTTAATAGTACTCAATTGTATTTATTACTGCTTGGTGTAACTCATTCTAAGCCTTTTAGTTTAAGCACTTGGGCTTCAAACCAGTTGCTTTACATTAAGAAGGGTTGTGGTCTGCACTGTAGTGGCAGAACAGGTAGCTTACATACTTCTAAGTTGGGAACTGCTGATTGAGGGATCAGTGTCTGTTATTCTAAAAGTGTACTAATTCTGGTTTAAGCATTTGGGCTTCAGGCCAGTTATTTTACAATAAGAGGGTTCGTGGTCAGCACTCTTGTGGGAGGAGAGGCTGGACTTTGCCCTTCTGAGCTGGGAATTTCTGGTTAAAGGCTTATAGTGCCTGCATATTTGAACTGCTTCTTACTGAAATTGGTACACCTTGTTTGCTGTAGCATAGACTAGATCCAGGCCTGCTGAATCTAGATTTGTTTGTATAACTTGAGCACTAATCCAGGCATTCTTTAAAGTATTTAATTGTATTTATTACTGCTTGGTAGTAACTTGATTAAAGTGTAGCTATCATTCTAAGTCTTTTGGATTAAGCACTTGGGCTTCAGACCAGTTGTTTTACATTAGGAAAGTTTGTGGCCTGCACTGTGGTGGCAGGACAGGTAGCATACATCCTTCTAAGTTGGTAACTGCTGATTGAGGGCTCAGTGTCTGTTATTCTAAAAGTGTATTAGTTTTGGTTTAAGCACTTGGGCTTCAGGCCAGTTATTTTACATTAAGAAGGTTCATGGTCTGCACTCTTCTGGGAGGAGAGGCTGGACTCTGCCCTTCTGAGATGAGAATTTCTGGTTAAAGGCTTATAGTGCCTGCATATTTGAACTGTTTCTTACTGAAATTGGTACACCTTGTTTGCTGTAGCATAGACTAGATCCAGGCCTGCTGAATCTAGCTTTGTTTGTATGCTTGTTGTTTGTTTGCTTGTTATTTCCCTGAAACACTAATTCCACCTAAAACACAGCTTTTCAGTGCTTCTGTGGATCCCTAGTGATATCTGCATTGCTTACTGTACTTATTTCCTTGTTTCACTTGAAAGAAAGTTACTGTTTGTCGTGTTTGCATTTAAGTTACCTGTAACACATTGCATTTAAGTTACCTGGCATTTGCTCACTAAAGCAATTATATAAGTCAGCACTAAAAAATTAAAAGCACTACACCCTCACAAACTACCCTTGAGTACCTTGTTCCCCATTGGCCCTTATTTTCAATTACAAAGGAATTCCCAATACTATTCTAGCATGTCCAAAGGTCAGTTGTCAATCTCCTCTCCGGTCCAGCTGGTGAATCTGGGAATCTTGAGGCAATGTTACAACTGCCTCATGTACACAGACAACCCTCTCCTCCTCCCAACAAATTCCAACACATGTGAGAGATGCAACCATATAGCCAAACTGGAGGCTAAGCTCTCTCAACTTAGTACTGGTGTAACCAGTCAGGAGGAGAAGTAAACCACACTCACTACAATTCCAGTCTCACATAGACCTACCACGACAGCAAACCAAACACATAAACACACAAAAACATACTCAGAGGTTCTAAATAAAAATCTGCCTAAGCAGCAGAGACCTCCAAAGCAGACACCCAAGCAACCGCTACCCCAAAACAAAACACGTGCAACACATAGCTCACAAAGCCAGTGTGCCAAACAGTCATAGCCCTTAAGGCTAAACAACACACCTGATACACTTGTAATAGGTGACTCTATCGTCAGGCACACTGACGTCCCGCTCACCAGGCTGAACAAGGAAAAGGACACAGTGAGCTTCCTGTCAGGCGCTAGGACCTGCCACATAACACAAGCACTCAGGTCACTCCAAGGCAAGTACAAATATGACTTGGTCATTGTCCATGCTGGTGTGAATGACCTGAGACATACCTCCCTGGACTACATGAAAAGAGACATAGAGGAGCTCTCTGAGCATGTAGCCCAGGCTGGTATGACCCTGACCTTGAGTAGCATCTTACCCTCACCAAGAATGATGCCACAATATGAAGACAAGATGATCAATTTCAACAATTGGCTTAAGTATTGGTGTCATTCAAAGGGGAACCAATGCCTGTCAGCCTGGGATGAAATGCTCGACAAGCCACGATGCTTCGCTATGGAAGGCTTGCACCTGTCACCCCTGGGCTTTTGGATATTGGCAAAGGCTCTTGCTTCCCCCATAGTGCCTTTTTTAGGCAAGGCTCAAAAGACAAACCCACCTCCATAGGTATCACAAGGAATAAGAAACTAAGAGTAATGCTACTCAATGCCAGAAGTCTAAACCTCAAGATGCATGCACTCGAAACTCTCCTTAGCATGGAGGACATTGATATCTGTGCAGTAACAGAAACCTGGTTCAAAGCTCCCGAGAGCACCCCAGCACTACCAAGTTATACCTCATACCGTGCTTTTCGGCCCCAAAGCTTGGACCGAACAACAAAAGGAGGGGGAGTATCAATATTCGTAAAAGATACCCACACCTCCAGGTTGGTGGCACAGCACGAAGCATCAGAGACTATCCATGTGCAACTAACAGTGGGTAAAACTGCCTTCCAGTTTATAGCCTGCTACAGACCACCCTCCGAAACCCAGGAACCCCACTCGGCCTTCCTGAGAACACTGGAAAATATGAAGGTCTCTCCAAACACCATTATATTGGCTGACTTTAACTACCCAAACATAGACTGGGAGCATTACTCTAGCTCCAACACCCTAGCCCAAAGGTTCCTAGAATTTATAAACTCAAATGCTATGGAACAACTTGTTACCACTCCCACAAGAGGGGAAATCATACTGGACCTGATTATCACCAACATGGGGACTCTGTGCTCCAGACTAGAAGTGTATCCCTCACTGGTAAGATCAGACCATAAACTAATCTCACTGGATATTCACATCCCGACCCCACCCCCTGCCCAGAAAACCACAGTGAAAAACTTCTCTAAAGCAAATTTCACACTTCTCAAAACCGAGGTGGAATCCTTCAAAGCCCCCGAGCCTGTGGAAAATACGGCCCAGACCGCAGAATCCTTTATAAACGCATTCTATGAACACCTTCAGGAATGCATGGATCATGCAATCCCAAATAAAACCAAGACCCAATCCTCCAAAGGCAGATGTCCTGTCTGGTGGACCCCAGCCATAAACAAACTATACAATAGAAGGAGGAAGCTACTACATGATAGAGACAAAATCCCAAAAACGGAAGGCATCTCTGATAAGTATTAGCAAAAAACTACGGGCACTCATAAAATCATCTAAGGCCAGCTTCAAGAGAAAAATTGCACAGGACACTAAGGATAATCACAAGGCTTTCTTTAGTTATGTTAGGAACCTGGATGGGAATTCCCAGATATGCTCAGAATTAGTCCAAAATGACAAAAAATACATCAAACCCACAGACATTGCCAACATCCTAGCTGACAGGTTCGGCGCAAACTCCCCCCCCCAACCAAAAATGCAAATATCTATCCCAGCAGAGTGCTGCCCCCCTGACATCTCAGATGCTCAGGTAAAAGCCGCCCTCTCCAAAGCAAAAACCACAGCATCAATGGGACCAGACGGTGTCCCGGGCTGCATCCTACATGAACTCCAAGAAGAGCTAAACCCAAACATAAAACTACTGTTCAATCTCAGCCTTACTACAGGATATGTACCCAAAGAGTGGCGTACAGCAACAGTGGTCCTTCTCCACAAAGGTGGTGCCTCAACGGATCCTGGAAACTATTGCCCCATAAGCCTGACTAGCTTGGTCTGCAAAGCTATGGAAAGGATCATCATGGACCTCATAAATAAAGATATTGGGGACCTACAGACACTGGATCCTTCCCAGTTCGGCTTTGTTAAGGGCAGATCCTGCCTCTTAAACCTGGTCGATTTCTTTGAAACTATCACCAAGGCCATTGACGAGGAGAAGGTGGTCCACACAGCCTACCTGGACCTCGCAAAAGCCTTTGATACAATACCCCACTCAGGCATTATAGACAAGCTCACCAGCTTAAATATAAACCCCTATGTCACTAGATGGGTTGCAAACTGGCTCAAGGACAGAACCCACATGGTTAGAATTGCTGGAGCCATGTCAGACTCCAAACCAGTTACAAGTGGCATCCCACAAGGCTCAGTCCTGGGACCTCTCTTGTTCGGTATATATTTCTCAGAGGTAAAGGCCAACACGGAAGGACTGTGGCTGACCAAGTTCGCAGATGACTGCAAACGGGGTGCCATAATCGACTCTCCAGCTGACACAAACATCCTCCAAAAGGGCCTCATAGAAACAGACAACTGGTGCCAGAGCCATGGCCTCAAGCTAAATGCCAAAAAGTGTATAGTCATCCTCTTTAGCAAAAACAAAGTGCTCACAAATTACCACATAGGTGGTAATCCATTAAGTACAGAAGAAGTAATTAGGGACCTGGGGACCCAAGTTGATAGCAATCTCTCATTTGACAACCATGTGGCCAAAGTGGTTAGAAAAACATCTTATATAGCCCACCTAATCATGAAGGGATTCTCATCTAGATCAGGGGAGGTCATCGTGCCTCTTTACTCATCCCTCATCAGGCCCATAATTGAGTACAATGCCCCTTTGGGATGTACCTTACCAGACACCTGCAGCAACTGGAAAGACCCCAAAAGTACCTCACCAAGAGGATCAAAGGGCTCAAACAGATGCCATATGCTGCCTGGTTAAAGAAACTCCAGCTCTACTCAGTGGCATACCGCCTGCTCAGAGGTGATCTGTGCCTGACGTATAAAGCCATGGCCAACCCAGAATTAATGGACATGCTGCACCTCAGAAAATCCAATCCCATCGAGCTATGCTCGAGAGACTTGACCCTCAGCACTGAAATAAATAGGACATGCTGGAGGGACAGATTCATAACCCAGAGGCTCCCTTCACTCTGGAATAAAATCCCAGTTCAGGTTAGGCAGAGTCCCTCATTGACTCTCTTCAAGAGGAATCTTGATGAGTGGATGGGAGATCGTAGGTTTACCCCGGGTATCACTTCTGTGTCACTGTTAGACAGAGGCACAGTATACTAACCTCAAAAAAGGGCATAGCAAAATTAATTTAAAATGGGTGGTGAAAGCCAAACACACTCTGGCTAGGCTTATAAATGTCCTAGGGCAGATAGCCTAGTATGAACCTATGAACCTAATTGTGTACACATTGGTGACCCTGAGATATATCGGACAAGTTGAGGCTGACTAGTACCATAAATGGGACAGAGACAAGCAAGGGTAGGATGAACAGATGACAGAATGTGAAGAGGAGGACAAGCATAATGAAAAAGAATGAAAGGATGAAAGAACAGGGGTAAAAAGTAGGGTAGGCCTCATGTCTACATAAGTCCAAAGAGACTGTATAAGAATGTATGAGATGAAACAACAACAAATAGCAAAGAAAAGTAATGTGGTTACAAATGTATTTATTACTGATAACACAGGTGACTCTTGGATTCCTTCTTAAATTCAATAGATGGGGTAGGCTAGAAAATTTGACTGTCAAATTTGGGGCCACACTGGCACCACTAAAAGTGGGGATAGATGGTAATGTGCATCTTTCAACCAAAGATGGTCGACATATGCCAGCACAGGATTCCTCAATAGATCCAGTTATGAGGAGGAGTGTAACAGTGATCAGACACTCAGGTATGCAAGAAATGTAGCTATCAGTCAGCAAATGTTACAGGAGACCATACTAGCTCACATCATGTGTAAATTAAAAATAAAAATATGGAAATGTAGTTTGTACATGGCTTTGATTTCCCAAATTAGGATAGAGTTCAGAGGATCACAATTTTTTTCAAGACAGCAGAATTCTCACAGCAGACCTGGTGATTCATAGGTTCATAGGTTCTTAGGGGCAAACTAGACTAATAACTACTAGGGCACTTATAGGTCTAGCCATGCAATGCAACAATGACCCACAAATTTGATTTATATATGGGGTGATTTATGGACTGCCTCTGTCCATCAGTGACATAGGTGCCAGACCAGGGATGCATTTCTGGTTACCCACGCATTGGCCCGAGTTAATCTTAAATAGGGATAGAGAGTAACTCTGATTTACATGGATGGGGAGCCTGTTCCAGAGAATGGCAATTCTTTGAGAAACATCTTGGTCTCTCATGCATATCCTGTTTATGTTACAAGCAAAATTTAGTTCTTTTAATCTAGTAGTTCAGATGTTGTTTGTTGTGTGGATGTGCAAAAGGTTCATCAAAATAGGGTCCAGGGATGTCTTGTATCCCAGGCAAAGATCACCTCTCAGAAGTCTGTATCACACTGACAGAAGAAACAGACCTTTGATGCAATCAGCATTGGACATTTTATTTATTCTGTTTTTTTTTTTTGCGAACGAACATTTACGGATATTCCATTTGCTGCATTTGTCTGGTGAGGTACGTACAAGAGGCATTGTACTCTATGATGGGTCTGATGAGGGTTAGGTACAGTAGTATGGTGACCTTTCTGGACCTAAATGCCAAGCCCTTGCTTATAAGTTGAGCAACACACAAGGATTTTCTTACTACCATGGACACATGTTAGTCAAATGTGAGGTTACTAGCTACATGAGTTCCCGAATCCCTGACTACCGAATCAGCTTTTAGTGGTGTTTTATTGCTGATGTAGTTACCCAGGGTGATTAGCTTCCCAAAAGCTACTATAATGCATTTCTTGGTACTAAGTTTTAAGCCATGGCTTTTGTACCAAACATTTGTCTGTGTTAGACCTTCCTGTAGGGTGTTCTCATCTTGGGGGCATTCAATGACTGTTCCCAGTTTGCAATTATCTGCACACTTGGTTTGCCAAAAACCTTCACTTTGACATCTGAGAAGTAGATGTCAATGAAAAGAGAGCCTAGCACAGAGCCAGTTGGGACTCCAGTGGTGAACTGCCTTTTTGTTGAGGTAGTCTCACTGATTCTAACCTCCTGGGTCCTATCAGTGAGCCAGCTAGCTATCCGACATGTTATAAAGGGGTCTATTCCTAGTGGCATATGTTTGTTGACAGTGCCTGAGCATATTGTATCAAATGCTTTAGCCAGATCTAGATAGGTATTATGTACCATTTTCCCCTCATCCATTTCCTTAGTGATTATTTCAAAGAAGTCCACCAGATTCGGTAAGCATGACCTTCCTTTGGCAAAGCTAAACTGGGATGGATGCAGTGTCTGGAGATCTTGTATTTCTTTATTGATAAACTCAATAATAAGTCTTTCTATGGCTAGTCAGACTACAGCATGAATGGGACCAGACGGTGTCAGGGCTGCGTCCTACATGAACTCCAAGAAGAGCTAAACCCAAACATAAAACTACTGTTCAATCTCAGCCTTACTACAGGATATGTACCCAAAGAGTGGCGTACAGCAACAGTGGTCCTTCTCACAAGGTGGTTGCCTCAGCGGATCCTGGAAACTATCGCCCCATAAGCCTGACTAGCTTGGTCTGCAAAGCTATGGAAAGGATCATCATGGACCTCATAAATAAAGATATTGGGGACCTACAGACACTTTATCCTTCCCAGTTCCGCTTTGTTAAGGGCAGATCCTGCCTCTTAAACCTGGTTGATTTCTTTGAAGCTATCACCAAGGCCACTGACGAGGAGAAGGTGGTCCACACAGCCTACCTGGACCTCACAAAAGCCTTCGATACAATACCCCACTCAGGCATTATAGATAGGCTCACCAGCTTAAATATAAACCCCTATGTCACTAGATGGGTTGCAAACTGGCTCAAGGACAGAACCCACATGGTTAGAATTGCTGGAGCCATGTCAGACTCCAAACCAGTTACAAGTGGCATCCCACAAGGCTCAGTCCTGGGACCTCTCTTGTTCGGTATATATTTCTCAGAGGTAAAGGCCAACACGGAAGGACTGTGGCTGACCAAGTTAGAGATGACTGCAAGCGGGGTGCCATAATCGACTCTCCAGCTGACACAAACATCCTCCAAAAGGGCCTCATAGAAACAGACAACTGGTGCCAGAGCCATGGCCTCAAGCTAAACGTCAAAAAGTGTATAGTCATCCTCTTTAGCAAAAACAAAGTGCTCATAAATTACCACATAGGTGGTAATCCATTAAGTACAGAAGAAGTAATTAGGGACCTGGGGACCCAAGTTGATAGCAATCTCTCATTTGACAACCACGTGGCCAAAGTGGTTAGAAAAACATCTTATATAGCCCACCTAATCATGAAGGGATTCTCATCCATTTCCTTAGTGATTATTTCAAAGAAGTCCACCAGATTCGGTAAGCATGACCTTCCTTTGGCAAAGCTAAACTGGGATGGATGCAGTGTCTGGAGATCTTGTATTTCTTTATTGATAAACTCAATAATAAGTCTTTCTATGGCTAGTCAGACTAATAGGTCTGTAGTTTCCAGGATCTGTTGACAGTCCTACCTTATGAGGGGGGATGACCATCACTGTCCTCCATTGTTGTGACACAAAGCCTGTTTTAAGACTATAGGTAAATAATGAGTCCAGGGGTCCTAATAAGACATATTTTTAGACTGTTCAGGAAGCATCCTTGGATATTACTGGGGCCAATTGAGGCTGTGTTCTTGACTTTAGTGAGCGTAACCTGTACATGCTCTCTAGTTATAGTGGGAGGGGTTATGTTTGAAGGCATTTATGCGGAGATGATTCTAAGACAGGGTAAAGTTACAACTGAATTTGGCAGCTAACAGGTTTGCTATATCTCCAGGCTTGGTGAATATGGCACCATTAACCACTAGTTCAGCACATGTTGTGTGCTGCCCTTGAGTTTTCCAATATAGTTGAAGAAGGCCTCGTGGTTATCCTTCACCTGGGAGGCTATCTTAACCTCAAAGTTGGCATTGCTCGACCGAATTAGCCTTCCTACTTGCCTATTTAATTTGATGAGAGAGTTTTTATCTTTATAGGAATTAGTCTTACTGATTTTTGCTAGAATCTTTTTCCTTTTGTTGTATATCCTGTTTAAATTCGGATGCCCACCAGGGTGGTTTGTTTCTGGTGCTAGTCTTGGGGTTACTTCTTGTAAGTGTTGGTGTGAAGGTTACTTCTAGTCGGCACAGCAGCTTCTATGTAGCCATTGACATGGTTGTGCAGAGTTTCTAAGAACAATTCAACATAAATTGCTGTGTTCTCTGGGTTTGGAGGGGCACTGAATTTTGATAAACCATCACTTAATAAAAGGTAATTTGCCTTGGAAGAGTTCCTAATGGTCATTGGTTTTAATGGGATATGGCATTGATTTTGATTTCAAAGAAGACAACTTTAATGAGCAGACCTTACAAGGGAGGATGAGACACTGGGGGACAGTATAGTCTGATACTTGTGAGCACGAGATTCAGTATGTTGGAGCCTCTACTGGGAGCATTTACTATTTGGTCAACAGTGTGGGCATTTATGAAGCACAGGAATCTATGTGCCTGTAAATTTGAAGCCGTGTAGGATTCCAAGTCCACATAGGGGTAATTAAAGTCACCCCTTTGTAGTGTATTAGGCTGGATGGTAAATTTCTCCAGTATATGCAGATTTGCATTGTGAGCTTCTTGAGACATGGAGGGTGACCTATAGCTGGCTAGATATGGTACATGATTTTGTCCAAGGTGACCTACACATGAAGGAAGTCCAGCACATCATCCTGTTTGACCACCCCAGAGGCGTGTTTGTTATTGATGTATTTTGAGGCACCTTCAACTTTAGCCATTGTCTGTGCAGCTAGTGGTCTAAAAGTGTTGAAGGCACTAAAATCTTGCACTGCTGGGCTACTCTCTGTGTCTATAATGCATTATCTCAGTACATTCACATATGTCTATATTCTCAATTGTGAGGAGGGCTTGGAGGGAGTGTATTTTTCATTTAGGCTCCTGGCATTGAGCAACAACACCTTCAGGTTTAGTGATGCTGGGAAAATGCATTCCAAGCAAACAGAAGGCAAGGATATTGGTTACTGAGCAACAGGCTGTCTGAACATAATATCAGACAAGCTTAAAAAATGCCTTATGTAATGGGACCTATGTTGGCCTACAACTTTTGTTATGAGGAAAAACCAGGCCTGGAATATTTATGATCAAAGATTCAGAAAGATAATGGAGACTGATATGACCTATAGATGTGGGTCATGTAATCATTATAATTAGCAGTTATGATTGTTAGGGACATCCCCTAATGCAGGGTGTGAGAACCACAGGGCACAAAATATGGCAAGGTCATTATGAGCATTTAATGCTTAAAGATGTAATTGGATTAATTGTAGGCTAACTCATGTGCATGCCTCATGTGCAGACCCTCTCTCAGCAGTGAAATTCTTTAAGAAGAAGGAAGCCAGGTTTTAGCAGCAACAAGGAGGTGACCAGGATTATGACATAGAATGTGGGGCATGGAGAATGGCTCTTCTACAGTTTTTTTAGGGGACATTGTCAAGACCAGTCATCATGTCCATGATTCATGTCACAGACAGACAGAATTTACAAGGCAGAGTCAGTCCAGGGACCATGATCACCTTGCCAGTACCCACACTTGTAGAACACATTTGTTTTCAGGAGGAGAAAACAAGTTAGGGCCAGGATAAATTTATAAATGACTATCCAGTTGTTAATGTTTACCTTAAGGGAATATCAAGGAAGATTGGATGCTTTACAGCATGGAATGCTAAACATAAATGGCTGTCCATGAATTACAGTCTAGGGACACAGCTTCAGTGCACTGTTGGGCGTTCAGTCTGGTTGTCTTTTTTTTTAGGAATTGCTGGAATCTTTTTATCTCTGTGATGTGTTTGGATAGATACTCTGGAAAAGGAACAATATATTCTATAACTGGTTTGATCAGGGCAGAGTATAGAGAAATGAAAAATTATTTTGACTTGAATGGGGTATCTTTAGTTGATAATTGGGCTAAACAGAAGGATTTCCTAACTACTGTTGCTAGATGGCATTCATCGGATAGGGAGATATCTACAAAGTTGTTAAGATCTCTAACAACTGCAATGATCTGGATTGGATGCAAAATATGTTGTATATGGTGGTGTTGAAATTTGTTTATGAGATATGACAATAATGCTGCACTTCATTGTATTTATTTTAAGCCCTTTCTACTACCATATTGATCTTTATTGGGCAGACCATACTATGGCAACATGATAACAGAAGGTGAGTGAGTGAAGACAATGTCAAGCAAATTAAGTTAGCTAAATGTTTAGGTTAGTGGCTTGTAGAACAGAGAAGTCAATTCCAAACAGTAGGGGTCTCGTTACTGAGACTGAGAAAACTACTCATTATTATTTTTATTATTATTATTATTATTATTATTATGTTTATTTTCTATAGTGGCAGCTGTTTACATGGGCTCTTTCTGTCAATAGTCTGATATCCATCTTATAAGACAAACATCCACATCTGGGTCTTTATGCTTATTTACAATTCCAGCATGGAGTTAGTGGCAAAGGCCTTGGGCAGATCCAGGAACACATTATAAACTGCATGGCCACTCTCTACAGCCTCAGTGACTTTTTTGAGGAAGTTCACTAAATTAAATAGGCATGATCTCCCTCTGACAAAGCCATACTGTTGCAGGACTAAAGCAATGATGTGTTTTTGAGCTCAAGTCAGATATAATATGTTCTGTGACTTTGTAAATTAGGCTTGTTACAGCAATGAGGCTATAGTTTCCAGACTCTGAGGTGAGAGTTCTTTATAGAGTGACATAACGATTTTTCCATACCTCAGGACCATGTGCTGTGGCTATGATTAAACTGAATAATTTTAAGATAACCTCTTTACTTTCGGGTCCTCCCGGCAAGTACAAATATGACACGGTCATTGTCCGTACTGAATTGAACTGACCTGGGGCATTACCTCTCTGGACTACAGAAAGAGACATGAGAGGAGCTCTCTGTGTAGCCAGGCAGGGTATGACCTAACCCTGAGCAGTATCCTTCCTTCACCAAGAATGATGCCACAATATAGAGAACAGATAGCTACCATATAGGTAGGAGTTATCAGGGACCAGGTTATCGGGGACCTGACAGTAGCCTTTCTTTTGACACTCATTGCTAACATGGTTAGAAAGACCTTCTACATTGCCCACCTGATGATCATGGGGGATTCACATCCAGATCTAGTGAGCTTATTGTTCCCTGTACTCTTCACTTATCAGACCAATGATTATAACTTCAGATAGGATGTGTCTGACTCTGTTGATTAGGCAACCAGATATATTTTCAGAGTATTTTTAGCTTTAGACAATACAGATGGGGTATTTTCTATAATAATATTGATGGAAGGATTGGACTCAGGAATCTGTAAACTTTCAATAACTGTTTCTATTGTGAAGTTAACACTGCATTTGTCTACAAATATATTAGTACTATGTGTTGGGCCAGAGATGGTAATAGCATTTTTAATTAATTGAAATTTCCTAATTGTCTGATGTAGCAAAATAAGGATTAATGATTATCCTTGGCTCTGGGCACACATTTTTATTTGTATTCCACTTTGAGTAATGTTTAGATTTTGCTAAACTTCTTGATATTGTTTAATGTGGGTAGATTGTTTTAATTACTATAAATATTTTTTTCTTTTATGGAACTGTATAAGACTGGCATTCCACCAAGATGGTTTCTTTTTTCACATTTTGTAATATGTTTTGTTTTGATTAGGACTATTCGCTTTATGCTGCTTATTAGATTGAAATTCACTGGCATAATTGATAGCTGAAGCTGTGTGGGACATGGAAACCTTGCTGTTGAATTTTACAACCACATCATATAGTTTTAATTTGTTTGTCTTTTGGAAGACCTTGAATTCAAAGGTGTTTGTTGCGCTGGATTTAGATGCCCCAAAGGAGGATATTAGTAATTTGTGATTGGATGTGACAAAAGATGAGGCTACTAAAGAAGTGGTACAAGTAGGTATGCTTTTAATGAAGATGAGGTCATCAAGATTTTGACCATTGGCTGGCAGTTTATCTATTTGTAGAAGGGATTTCCTAACTCTAGTAATCTTTGTGTGTACCATCCTTAAGTGTATATGTGGTACAGTTAATTGGGCAATTGAAATCACTCAAGAAAAATATATTTTTATTCAAGGGTAGTTCTGTAAGGACATATAAAGAGTTTTCATGGTCTTCTTAGGAAATGGACAATGACCTATAACAGGGTCAGTGGCTCAGGGTAACACACTCACCATGTGTGTGCAAGATCATAGGTTCATAAGTACGTACCAGGCTAGCTGCCCTTGCAGGCTATTTTAAGCCTAGTCAAATTCTCATCAAAGGAAATAATCAAACCTTGTACTTTGTGTCTGTGAGGTAAACACCTTAAGCATTATGTCAACCCCCAACAGGCTGTAAGTTCTATTCCCAGTCCAGGTGATTGGATTAATTTTCATATTGCTAACACTGTAGTGCAGCATTACAGGGTTGCTGCACTCCTAAGTGCACTATCATTTGGATAAGTTGTTAAAATGAGGTACCATCTGCTTGAGTTAGTGGTAGCACAGGTCGATGTAAAGAAGCAATCCCATAGCACTTAATGAAAATAGTAGGGGGCATTTCCTAATGTGCTGGCCAAATTGTCTCTAGTAGTATAAATATCACCTTGGATCCCCCTTGAAAAGATATCACTGGTCTAGTGGGACTAACCCAGTCAACAAAGGAGAAATTAATAAAATAAAATAAATAAAAATAGTTTTTCTAGTTTTGGGTAATTTAAAGTTCAATGTATTCTGTTTCTGGGTTGCAGGGAATCTGTCTGGATGTAACTGGATCTCTTAAAAATACTGATACCCTCACCAGTGTCTTGCAGATATGAACGTGTGATAGGTGCCAAATCATAGAACAGAGGAAGTGGTATCTTAACGTTGAAGCCAAGTCTCTATTGCAGCAGAAATACAGATATGTTCAAGTAGCAGAAGAGCTTTGAGATCTGGCAGTTTGTTGCTAAAACTTCTGGCATTGAACAGAACAATACTGATGTAGTTCAAACTGGAATTTACTTCAAGATATTTTATTTTTTCACAATGCCAAGAAGGTGACCATTGTCTAAAAAAAGGCATTTTAGGAGCAGTATGTGCTGTTTTATTAAGCACAATCCACGGAGCAAAATGTCCAGGCTACCCTTGGTAAAACAAGTTAGATTATCAATCATCTTATACCAAGATGATACTAGATCTCCTTTAGAATGAACTCAGCCAAGCTAGAGTTTTCACTGATCACTACCTTAAATCTCCTGTGATGAAGACCCCATGGGATATATGCAAATGACTCTTTAAGGACAAACAGTGTTTCAGCTACATGGTTTCTGAATGCCAATAACGTTTTACTTTTTAAGGTTTTGTGGGTACATTCAAGTGTGTTAAGCAAAAACCCCACTAGCTATGGACATGAATGTTTTGGCCTTTTTATTGGCTTCATCAACATAGTATAAGTGGATTGTTTGGTTATACTTTAAAAACCATAGCTTCAAATCAAGCCATTAATGTGCCTGCAAAATATCCTAAATAACAACCAACCAAAGGATAAAAACATCACACAGACAAACCACTTAGTAAAATCTGCAAGAAAAAAAAACAGCCAAGCAAGAACTTTTACTGTGACACACTCTAAATTTCCTGTGATGGAGGGCCATGGGATATATGTAAATGACCCCTTAAGTACATACAGTGCTTCAATTCCATGGCTTCAACACTATAAACTTAAAACAAACTAAGAAAAAGATGCAGAACGTTAGAATATAACTGTACTTCATTAAACAATTTAGCACTTTTGTCCAAGTGTCAAGACATCTTTAGAACACGATTAAAATCCACACACTTCCTTCTTATATAAATAAAGATTGTTAGATAATAGTTATAAACAATTTCAATCAAACCAACAGTGTCTATACAGTGCATCATTCCTCAGCACTATACACAATGCAGAAAGATCATATCCATTTACTATTGTCTAGATCATCAATTGCTCTTCTTGCAAATTGTGTGTGTGTGTGTGTGTGTGTGTGTGTGTGTGTGTGTGTGTGTGTGTGTGTGTGTGTGTGTGTGTGTGTGTGTGTGTGTGTGTGTGTGTGTGTGTGTCTGTGTGTGGTTTTGTGCATGCATGTGTGTGTGTAGTTTTGTGTGTGTGTGTGTGTGTGTGTGTGTGAGTGTGTGTGTGTGTGTGTGTGTGTGTGTGTGTGTGTGTGTGTGTGTGTGTGTGTGTGTGTGTGTGTGTGTGTGTGTGTGTGTGTGTGTGTGTGTGTGTGTGTGTGTGTGTGTGTGTGTGTGTTTGTTTGAGTTTGACTGTGTATGTATGAGTTTGAGTGTGTTTCTCTGCATGTGCTCAAGTGGTGGGAACTATGAACTAAAAAAATGTAGAACACAACAGCCTAGCCAAGTAGAGCAGCAGGTCTTATTATGGAGTGTGGTTTAAAATCTATACTTCAGTGTCACTGACATGCAGGAAAAAAACATTAAAATTAGCGCCCTAGCAAGCAATATATCCAAAATGCCAGCATTTTCTTACTCTTACTTTAATATTTATTTTATTTTTTTTTTATTGCCAGCATTTTCTTACTCTTACTTTAATAAGCCAAAAAGTATTCCAAATGGGCAAAACTCTGTCATAATAGAAAGTATTAACAGAGTTTAGAGGTGATGTAATGGTCAAGGTGCTTCCCTTAAAGACAAGAATTACAGAGTTTGATTATCAGTAAGGAAAACTCGCTAGGCTCAAAGAGGTCCACAAGGGGCAGCTACCTAGTCCTTACCTATAAGCAGTAAATGCACTTTACAGGCACTCAGATGGAACTTAGTTATATAAAAAAAATGTCCTAATGTGTTTGTAACTGGTAGGAGGATCATATCTGATCTTAACTGATCAATCCAATAGTGGTATCTAACAAGGAGTTGTGTCAGAAAACATCACAACCAAACAGAACAGAAAGTTCTGCTATACAGCACAATTTAAAAGATGCATTTAGAAGTCATAACCAATTTAAAAAAGTGTAAATTAAGTTTGAAGAAAGCAGAATGTAAAGAACAGCAATACATTTTTAGTCTGATTAAAAGATAAAGTCAAAAGCATTCCAAACAAACAAAACTCTGTCATATTAAATAGTCTTAAGAACTTACCATTGAATGCACCTTAAAACCACACTAGTGGAAATGGATTAAAAGATTTCTGTGATGTCACTGGGATTGATGTGAACAGCAGACTCTATACACGATATGTAGCAAAAACCCGCCTAAATTGACCATAATGTTCTGCTATGCAGCACAATGTAACAGTTACTGTTAAAAGTCATAGCTAATCAGAAAACAATTTAAATTAAGCCTTGAGCAAGACAAACGTGTAGAACACCATCAAGTTCCTATTCTCACTAGAAAAAAAGTCCCAGACAATTAAGTATACCATAAACACACATATAGTATTGGATTAAACAAAAACATCTCTCTAATGATAGAGTTGCATGAAATAATAGAGTGGTAAGTACTGCTATGGAGCACAACTTAAAACTACATGTAAAAGCAACAGCCAGTCAGAAAAAAAAAACAACTGTAAATTAAGCCTGAAGGAAAAAGAATGCCCAGAATACTAGCAATTTTCCAGATGTTGCCAGAAAAACGCCAAGTGTCCCAAGCAAACAAAACTTTGGTATGATATACAATATTACCAAAATTACAATAAATGCACATTAAAAGCACACAGAACTAGAGTAGCAAAACACTTCCCTGATATCTTTTGGAGTAGTAGCAAGGTCAAATCTGGCTTGAACTGATCATACCAGTAACAGGGTATAACATGAAAATGCTGCACATAGCCATCCACCAAGTAAAGCAGCAGATTATGCTATGCTATGAACAATTTAGAAAGTCACACTTATAAGACACAGCTGGTCAGAAAAAAAAATCAGCTTCTTATTAAACAAAGTGCAAGTAGAAATCCCAGTATATCAGCAAATGTCTTACTCTCACTTGAAAAAAGCCAGAAGTTGCATGAAACAAGCAAACCAAACTCTGGTGCTATAAACAACATTAACAAAATAGCAACAAATGCATTAAAAAAAAACATGAATATAATTGTATTCATTTGAAAAGAAACACTTCCCTGATGTCATAGGGATTGACAGCAAGGTCAAATCTGGGTAGAAGTGGTCACTATAGTAGAATGGTGCTGCAATAAAATAGGCTAAACAAAGACAGCAACTTGCTCTCTCTTCTGCTGTGCAGGACAATTTAATGGCTAACCTTAAAAATCACAGAAAATCACATAAATAACTGTAAATTAAGCCAGAATCAAGGTGAGCATCCCAAATGCTATCAAATATCTTACTTAAAAAAAGCCAAGAAGTGCCACAAATCAACAAAAATTAGACACAATAAATGGGAACAGCATATTAGCAATAAATTTGCTTTAAATGTATATAGAGAAAATTAAATTATGCAAAAATCACGTGGTCTACTTTTTCCAAAAGTGGAAAAATGCTGTAAGTTAGTAATACCTATTGAACACAGCCTTCCCTTATTTATACTATTCTTTAAAGAGAGTATAGAGGCTAGTGGCTGTACTATAGGCAAGCGGCCCACCATCCAAATGAAGGTGCAGGAAATTGGACCTTAGATACAGGCCAGCTAATTCAAGAATCCTGGGCATCAAATACCTAGAACACTTATAATGGAAAGTATAAAACAGTTGGAACATTCTTTCTACTGTTATCATGACAAGGTAGCATTGTTTATTGTAATTAGCAGCAATGTACTTCACCTTTCAGACACAGGGCCTAGTAAGCTTCACAAAGCACTGGAAAGTAAGAAGTATGCTAAAGGGATGAGTAAGGCTACAAGGCAGACTAAAGGACAAAAACTAGCCCCTTTGGAGTGATTTGTTACAGCTTCTACTGTGAGGCCTTTATTTGCAGCAATTATGGGACTTATGTGATGTCGGTCACTGACAGTTTTCCAACAATGGCAGCATTCTGAGTGAGAGAGCTCATATGTAATAGAACATTAGGAGCTCCTTTCCCTTTGACATGGAGGGTAAGGCTTTTCTTGACTCCCTGTTGAAATGTTGGCACTTGAAATGTCAAGTTCCAAAAATGCGAAAAAAATGACCAAAACACAGTGAAAGATCGAATTTCAGAAATCACTTTTCTCCTTTAAACTTCTTTTTGCAGTGGGGGGGTTGCAATCACACCCTGCAGCCCCCACACCCCCTCAAACTTGTATATACCAACATTCCATACCTCTGAGAAAAGGGAATATTCTGAGAAATGGCATAGTGAATCTCGACATTTCAAATAGTTACCATTTTGTTTCTGGGTTGGTCCAAAACTGTCCAAGTTAGAAGGAACCAGCAATTTATTTTGAGAAAAGTGGAGTTTCACTTGGTTTTGCTATTGAGATGGGTATAAGTATTTAGAAGTTATAAAAAAAATGCTTGCACATCCTTTATTCACATTTCCTGATGTTATATTGCATATATATCTGTTCTTAAGGATGATCAAGGGGACTCAGAATCAGGGGCATACTAACTCTGATCACTTTTCACTGCATTCCTTCAAGACTGCATGGGATAGTGATTAGCATTTCAAGGGTTATCATTAGTATTATCAAGAAGACAGAGAGAAGGCAGTCAGTTGTTTATGAGTGATAGGCAGGACAACGAGAGAGAGGGTGGAGCAGATGAAGAAGCATGGGGCATAAAAATAAGGCAAAGTATTCTGATATCCATGCACAATAGTTGTCAGTAAATCTTTTATTAACAATGTTCTTTTTTTCAAGTCAGAAGACAGTGTGGATATTCGGGGTACTCTTTCACAAACTGGGCCTAAAAAATACTGTAAGTGAGACCTAATGGAAGATAACTCTACTTTGATAGTTTCAAAGTTAATTTAGTATAAAATGAAAGAGGGCTGTTTTGGAGTCATCTAGTTCCAATGATCCCTCAAACGTTCAGGGAAAAGAAGAGACCAGATAGCACATTCATACATATGGTAGTGGAGGGGCAATGACTTGCTGGGTGTCAATACTGCCCTCACCCCCAAAAAACAGTTGTTTAGAATATTGCATGATATATTTTACCCAAAACACATTTAGTGATGTCAGAAATATCTCATCCAATATCATTCCTAGATTTGTGTATCTCTCATAGAGTGATAGGGTAACTAGGAAGTAAGTCAATGAACCAATGTATAGAGTGTTTCAGGAGGTGTTTTCACCACCATTATGTATTATGATTTAGAAGATAGTGACTCATGATTTAGAAGATAGTGACTCATGATGGTACAGGCCAGATGTATGCCTGTTGAATTTTGTTTTGGATCTGTCAATGTACATATCTGAATGATCCTGCAGGATATAGTAACATAATAAAAAATAGTAAACTGCATGATGGTATAGAGGTAGGTGAGATGAAAAGGGAAAGTACAAGGCATTTCTGGGTAAAGGGAAATAAAAAATAAGTAATTGTCTTTCCTAACAGAAAGAATAAGTGGAGGATCAGGAAAGGGAATAACACATTTTTCAAATGCAAGTGATGAAGACAGCTTTATTAACAAAAGGCAAACTTGAGGTCGGGGTCATCCTTTGTAGAAGAGGCAAAGGTTCAAGAAATAAGAAGTCAAGGAAAGGTGATTGGTATAACATTATGGTGAATTGAAGAAATCATGGTGAATAAACTAGGATGAAGGACATCCCACCTAGCTAGTGGTCTGGAAAGCAGTTTGGGGCACTTCTGCTGGAAATCATGTGGGTAAAGGCAGTAAGTTAAGCAAGTCACTCCTACTGAATTAGCAAACTGCTAAGAATATTTGTCAGTACCTGAAGCCAGCAAGTAACTGGAAATTCCAAGTTATTAAGATTATGGCTGATTGGCCAGGGCAAATTGGTAAAATATGGAAGGCCAGCAATGGCACACTGTAACTACCCTTAACAGTCTTTAGGCAAAAGCTTAAAGCTCTTGAGTAGGGTAAATGGTGGAGTGGGAAGTAATGCTGAACAAATTACTAAATAAAATTATTTTAAAGTTAACTCTGACTGTACTGGGAATATATCAGTAATAAGTGCAATTGAATAGTCTATAACTTGCCACTAAGATATAAATAAAATAGTCATATGTCACTAACTTATGGTGTGGTCATTTCAAAAGGAGAGGGAAATAGGACAAGAGAAGTTTTAAAAGAGGTTATTTTGCCCTGACTTCTCCATCTCCACCATGTTCATGACTGCCTGCCTGAGCAAGTTTGAATGGCAGTTGTAAGGTAGAGAGGGCTGGTGTGCTTGCCAGCAAGGTGGAACTGAGGTATCACTCATGATCAGGACCATGGAACAGGTATTAGAAATGGGGGAGTGGGCATCAGAGGTATAGAACCATAAGTGTAGGAACAATTAGTCACCATTTTATAGTATTGTTTGAAAAGGAAGTAGACTCCCTCCCAGTCACTAAAAGCAGAACAAAGAAATGGCAAAAGACAAGCTTGAAGTTGAAATGGTCTAGCAGGGGAGGATGTCATGATTTAAGAGAAGAATTTAAATGACAATGATTGATATAAATTTATTGTGAATTGGTGATACTAGTGTGTACTTAGTAGTATGGTGGATACCCCACCTGGCTTAAGGTGTGGAAAGCAGTGTTGCATATTTTTTCTGGAAATTTATGTGTGAAGGCAACAGCTGCAATGGCCTGTGGGAATTTTACTTGGTTAAGTAAGTTGCTTCCACTGACTAAGCAAGTTAATGGACACATACAGAAAGTAGTTTGAGGGAATTTGCTAGACATTTTGTGAGGAAAAGCAACAGTTGAATGATCCAAGCAAGTTGCGTCCACTGAATAAGCAAGCTAATGGAGTTGTCTTTCAGCACTGGCAGCCTACAAGTAATTTTCAATTCCAAAGCATTGAGAATATGGATAATTTGTTAGGGTAAATTAATAGAGTATGCCAGGCAACCATGGTATGGATAAACTAGTCTCAGTAGACTTTTAGGCAAAATATGAAAGTCTCTGGGTTGACTAAAAGATAAAGTAAAAGGAAACAGAAAACAAGGATAAGGGATATTGAACAAATCAATAAAATAAATTATTTAAAGTTAAATATGGTTGCATTTAACATTAAACAAGTAATGTAACAGTTGAGCATGATTGCTTTTGGCAGTGTATAATCAATAAATGTAGTTGAATAAAGTATGCAAGCTGACCCCCAAATTGCTAATAAACTAGTGACATTGCTTTATCTTATAGCATGTTTATTTTGGGAGGGGAAAACAAAATGGCACTGTTTTAAATAAAATATGATGACTATTGCACAAGTCTGCCATATCACATAATGAGTATACTGCTCATTTTTGTATGTTTTGTTTCAGCAAAGTGAAATGCAGCTGGTTCAGGTTCATGTACAACAGTTTTTACATGGGACAAGGTACAAAATCCAAGAGTAGTATAAGCAATACATGCAAATGACAAGGTGAATCCTACAATGCCAATCAACATTAGTTCAGCTAGCAGAACGGTTAAAAAAGTACAGTATTAACGACAGTAGCTTTTTGCAGTTTTAAACATGTGAACTAAATAAAAAAATCAGTTGACGGCTTTGCAAATGTAAAAAGTGCATGAGTTTTAATGCAAGATATTTTAATTGAAGCAGTAGTAACAGGCCTGCAGAAGAATTAATATCCTTCTTCATAATTAAATAACTGCCAAAATGCACTACCAGTACTTATAAACTTTACTAAATTAAAAAAAAAAAGTAAAACATTTCCATGGAACTAATGAATTAGCTATTAGCCATGAAGTTTTCACAGAAAGAATAGTTCCCTGCAGATTCACGAGAAATACAACTACTTTTTAGTCTAGGTTCTTACACAGGTGGTGTCTCCGTTTCTCTGTCTTTGCATAGGATATTTTCAGATATGTCTTCTGTGGAATCTGTATACATTCTGTGTTTTCCCACTGTGTACTTGCTCTGATCAGCCTGAATATGTTTTACAGCAGCATAAAATATTTATGCATACCCGTGGGCTGTCAAGGATCATATGGCATAATTTATGGCATACCAACTGAGAAGCATATGCTTATGGACATGGAATACAAAATGAACTTGGATGTGAGCACAAAATATTAAGAGGGTAGGATCCTTGAATTTTGTGAAATGAGAGATGAAACTTGGAAAAATCATGCAAAAGAATATTAGTTTTCTTTGTCGTATTCATGCTAGACTAATTAAATAGATGGCAGAAATAGAAAAGGGCTCTAACAGGAGTGGGCATCTTCTATAACTATGTTGCTTGATGGACTCTTAGAGCATTATGTCTTGTTCAAAAGTTTTCCAAATTTAGAGCTAGTTTTGTGTTAGTTAATTCCATTTAGAGAATTATATGGGGAAAGTATATAAAGACAGGTGCTACAGAGGTTCCTCTTGTTTTCTGTAGAACACTGAAGCATGATTATTGAATATGAATGGTGCTTTAAATAGTTGTGTGTGTGTGTGTGTGTGTGTGTGTGTGTGTGTGTGTGTGTGTGTGTGTGTGTGTGTGTGTGTGTGTGTGTGTGTATGTATGTGTGTGTGTGTGTGTGTGTGTGTGTGTGTGTGTGTGTGTGTGTGTGTGTGTGTGTGTTTGTATATCGCATGCACAAGTGTCTGTGTGTACATGTAGCCACTAGTTTGCTTCTGAAGAGTGGCCTCTTTCGTTGCAACTTGAGAAGACTGGTGTACTTTTTGCTGAGTTTATTGTGAAATCAAAATACTTGCAGGTATCAGTTTCTAAGTGGCCTTTTGGCCTTTCACAAATGTGCAAAGACTCATAGACACGTTTCGTGTGAATGTGCGTGTTAGTATTTTTATTACATAGGGGATTATTAAATCCAAACAGAAAGAAAGAAAAAGCTCTAAACACTCAACTTGGACAAATATTCAAAGATCTATCAGCCTTGTATGCAAACCATATTATATGGGGATAAAAGCATTTGAGCAAAATCTCATTTAAGAAACAACTCTAGGACATTGTTTAAGTGAATTAAAAAGCTATAGTCCTTAACATATTATTAACAATTAAAATGGTCAGAAGGGAAATTTAAGGGAAGAAACGTATTTCAGATGAAATTTATACAGTGATACATGTATTTTCATTTAGCTTTCAGCTGCTGTAAGGTAAAAGAATAACAGACACCATTTATAAAATGTAAACTTACCTCTGTTACAAGGAATCTAGCGGGATTTCTATGCAAAATACATGCCTTATTTAAATGTTGTAAAAGTGAAATATTTTCACTGGCTTACATGACTTCAGTTAACTTAGTTGGGGTTGTAACATGTTTTTAAGGATTTTTGAGGGAGACTTACATGAAATGATACAAAGTAAGAATAGAGTCTAGAGGAATGCTGTTAAATAAAGTATTTTCATTCCTGGTGCAATTTAAAATTAATAACATGCCACCAATCAAATTTTCTATCCGGAAGGAATGTAAACCTAATAACATGCCACTGGTCAATTACAGAATAGTTAAGAAATAAAAAAGCAGGAAGAGATATATCATATCTCACCTGACAATAATATAGTTTGCTTGACAAATTCAAAGTGACTAGTTTTCAAGACTTTAATATAAAGAATGGAAATTTTTAACATTAGGAAGGACTGGAAAATGGAAACACATTTTCACTTTGTAGATAGCAAATACTAGAAGTGTAATGTGAAAGACAGAAAATTAGGAACATGCTGTTTTGGGAATTTAAAGAGTTGTCAGATTTTAATAATTCTACACCAACGCCAATACTAAAATATATACAGATGGAGCCAAGCTGGTCGTTCTGCTGAAAATGTATTACTGGTGCTTCTGGTACCTCGGCTTACACCTTCAAGTTTTCTTACACCAAGCTGCTGCTTTTCTACAAGTGTCACCTCACAATTAACTGAATTAATTATCAATAATGTTATAATAAAAAATCCAAATTATACATTTAAAATGCAATCTATGTGACATATAATGCCCTCATAGATCACAATAGAATACAATAAACGTCAAACTTTTGAATATTTATCATAAATGATTTTTACAAAAAACTTTACATACAAAATTTTTTGAAAACAATATTTAAATGTTCAAGTTACGCTCCAAGTTCATCCACCTAGGTTGCATAGTCCTATAATTTAAAATGAACTTGCTTTCCAACTCTAACAATTTGTGACTAAAATCACCCCCTCTACCTAAATAAGATTTAGCTAGCACTGAAGAAAAAGCTATCATCTGATCCCACATGGGCCTGATGAAAATGCTCTGCCACTGGGCTATCCAACTTGGAATTCTTGATGTCGCCAAGATGTTCCAGAATACATGTCTTTGCCATTCTTTTAGTTTGCCCTATGTACCACTTAGTAGGTTCACACCCACAACAAAGTATGTACACTACCCCACATGAGTAACAATAAAAACAAACCTTGCATTGCTCACATATGAATGACCCCCCCCCCCCCAAACTGTAACCTTGAAACTCAAAAGTTCTTTTAGGTTCAAGAAACTTCTATAACAGAAGGTTACTTATTTGCAAAAAAAGTTTATCCACTGTCTCATCTTGACACACTACTGGCCACAAACTGTTAACCAGGTTCCTTAAAATATCAGAAAGGGATCTGTTAATGAAATAAATTTCATTGCTATGCACTCTATGTTTAAAAGTATGCATGTGCTGCCCATATCCCCCCAATTTACATCCCCTTTCCTAATTCTCTTTCCAGTTTTCCTTTTGCCTTTTCTACCACTTCCAAACTATACCCTCTGATAAGTAATATATCCCTTACCTTTGCTATTTCTCCTTATACTAAATTCTAATTCAGAAATGTTGGTGAAAATGCGTTTAAACTCACCATAAGGTAAGGAACACACAAAGTTGGAGGGATGCTACTAGCATGCAAATAATTGTTCACTGTTGTAGCTTTCCTGTAAGGTTTAAAATGCACACACTTATCCCTTATCCTTACCAGCATATAATTCCACATCCAGAAATCAAATTAAACATTTATTCGCCACATGGGAGAATCTTAAGAAAAAATTATTTTTATTTAGCTGATCAAAGAACCACTTAAATAATGACACATCACTCCTAGAAATAAAAATCAAGTCATCAGTGGCCACTTGTATATGATCACATTCTTAGGAAAAAAAAATTGTGGGATAAATAAATCTCTTCTCAAAGTCAGTTATAAAAATGATCACATAAGAGGGAGTGAAGGGAGCTAACATAACAGTTTATACTTTTTGTAAAAAAAAAAAAAAAAACTCCTTACCAAAATAAAAAGTTATGTGTAAAGCAAGATTCCAGAATTGTTATAATGAAAGAAGTGAGAGGTCCTTCCCCCAACATATTCTGAATGGCTTTCAAACCCCATATTTTTTGATGCTGGTATACAAGTCAAAGTCTACTGTAACCCAGTAATAATATAATATTCATCCCTTTCCATTCCTCTGACACAATCACAAAAATCTACTGTATTTCTAATATGAGATGGAATTTTACTTAATTGTTTCTTTAAATGAACATCCAGAAATATGCCTCCATTTTGCAAGTATGAATTCACTCCTGAAACTATCGGTCTTCCTGGTGGTTCCACTAAATTTTTATGTACTTTTGGAATTGCATAAAAGATCGGATCTTTATGACTTTTAATGTGCAGTTTTTTAACATCCATGATAGAAAGCCTAACCTCTCTCCTCTTTCAAATATTTCTAAGAGCAATACATTTGGCCTGGGGATTATTGGGCAACTTCTCATAATCATTCTTACGCAAAAGCAGGTCAAAAACCATTTTATTATACCTGCTGTTGACATTATTACCCAGTTTCTCCCTTTATCTGCATGCCTGAATACATAGTCATTGCTCAAGCCACAAAGTGATTTAAGGGCTAACCATTCCTTCTGCAAGTTGAACTTCTTTCTGGACCTGATAAATTTTAAATATTCCAATTCTACTTTTTTACATAATATTTTCCAAGCTAATTAAAGTGATAGAAAACCTTGGTGGCATGAATTTACTGTTACCAAATAAATTCTAAAACAAATGATTTTCCATACCCAGTGCAGAAGCTATCACATGCATTTACATTTCCTTCTTCAGGTACATCTGCATCATATTCTTGTCCTTCCTGTATTAAAATGTCTCATAATTCACTCTCATGCAGTAAGACATTTAACAGTGAATATTCCTAATCCACAAATTTTGAACATTAATTAACATTGTTATTTTTGTGTTCTTTGAAAAATTACTTTCAAATGCAGTTTTCTGCAAAAATGCTTAATCTCTAATACATCTGCTAGAGTTAGTAATGTTGTTGGTACAGATTTAATACCTTTTAACAATAAATTCTTAATGATGTTGGTAATGACTTACTCAGATAAATTAACAGTGTTTAACCTATCCTGTTCAATATGACACTTACTTTAAAAACTGTTGTACTGAAAGTCCAAATTAGAAAAACAGTCCATAACATGCCTCAAAGGGCTAGAATGAATTGTTAATTCCTTCTCCCTCTTCTTCTGGTCTTCCAGCCTCTCCCTCTACTGTTTAGCTGAAAATCCGCTCCTGGCTATACCTCTCAACCTGGAAACATAAAAAATCTGGACAAAGGCACATGAAAAATAGGTACAGATCTGTACGCCGATTAAAATTATAAAATTTGCATACATAATTATGTAACCCCATCCACTTTAATGGGATTGTGGGATACCAACTTTTAAACACAAACTGAAGAACAGACAACCAAAATATGTCCCCAGAGTTTCCCTGCAGCCATTCCAATGTCCCATTGCTTAGCTATTGCGTCCCATTTTCCATAAACACTGTAATGTGCATACTGCTTTACTTCTACAATGATTATTTAGATTTTATTTTACATTTTATAGCACAAACACTAACAGACATCTGCTAAACAAAGCAATACAGTCTCACAATGAAAACAGACTTAGCATTATAACTTCTCTGCCCTTGAAAGCAAACTCACATTCATTGAAACAGCATTGAAACCCACATTCAAAGAAAATGAATCTGCCCAGTGGTGGATAAAGATTACCTTTGGGCTGTTTTCAAATCATAGGCCCCTTGCACATGAAACATACATGTGTTCTTTGATACACCTTCCTGACTGTATTCAATTATATCATTTGTATAATACAGCACACCTGTCAGAACATGTTTTAAATTTCTTATTTTGAACATCTTCCAGTAAGCAATGAAACAAAACACATGAACCAATAATGACAAAACTGTCCAATTCAGAAAATTTACATCATAAAAGTCTACTCAAACTTCTACAATCCACCAGTATCAGTAAATATGCATAATCTCTGCAGAAGTAAAAGTCATCTAAACCTTGTCACCTCACAGCAAGAGGTTCTCCAGTTTGATTCTTGGCTGGGGCACCTTCTGTGCAGAGTTTGCATGTTCTCCCTGCATTTGCGTGGGTTCCCTCCAGGTACTCTGGTTTACTCTCACATTCTAAAGAAATGCGTCTGGAGTGTTTCTCCCCGGGCCTCCACTGAAAATAGGCTCTGTGTCCTACTCGGACTTTCCCGATCAACAAATGTTAAATAAAATAAATAAAATAAAATAAATAACTAATGAAGAGGTTGCAGCTAGCAAACAACTTTATATTTCATTATTTCATCTACAAGTAAACTGCCTGTTGCCCTTGAGGGATAAATTGCCTCTTACATTAAATAAAATGATAAGCTACTAATATTGCAACAGGGAATGGATGGCAAGCTAATAAGTTCATAGTTACTAGGTATCTCTGCCAAAGAGGACATTCTCAGGACTGCAGCATCCACCCCATTTAAAAATACAACACAGTATAATATCAGCAATTTATCTACATACTGTGGGAGTAGAAACCACAGCCTTCTGAATCAAAAGCAAGCAGTCTACCTGTTGTACTCCTAACACAAACATATTTCATATAAGCACCACTAAACCTCTCTCCCCTGAGGAACTATGCATCAGAAGAAATCTGGAAAAAGCCACAAATTTATTGGGGGGTGGAGACAAAGGCTTAAAACCAGGGACATATTTTAAACATTGCTTGTACAAGCTTAGAAGAGTTGCTGAATAAAATGTTTTGTATTACCATGCATTTCCTGAAAGATAGCTGTTTAGGTTTCAGTCTTCCAGTCATTATTTTGTGAATTCAGTTCTCAATAATTTGCTAGAAAATCACAAATTTCAAGAGGAACAGACCAAAGAGCTAGTGTGGGTAAGGAATTCAGGCTCTTGCCCCTTGCATCTAAGGAAAGGTTTGAGCTCCACTATCTCTAACCACCAGGCAGGTATGCTTAACTGGGGCATTTTACACACACACACACACACACACACACACACACACACACACACACACACACACGCACACACAGACCTGAGCAATATGCTTTGTGATAAATAAAACACTTGGCAGCCCACCAAATAAAATGGACTTTGCAGCGAGATAAATGGTGCCGATAAACAAGCAAAGCATTCCATTCAGATGGCAGCATAATATAAATGGTGCCAATAAATGAGCAAAGCATTCCATTCAGATATACATGGCAGCATAATGTTTACAGGAGTTAGTGGCATTCCCAGCATGGACTTAAAGTTATGACTTTGCTTACTTTCGTGGACTTAAATGTATAATGACTTTACTTGCATGCAGATGCTGCTGCCATTTCAGTTTAAGAGATCTAAATGGTGCCTGCATGACACAAACCGCTTTTAGATAAACTGAAATGGCAGCAGCAAAATAGACTTGGCAGCTTGTAGGCACTCCCCTATAAAACAATATGCTTGCAGATAAATAAAACAACACTTGGGCAGCCTAGCACAAACGGACTTGGATAAAATGAAATGTCAGCAGCAAAATAAAGAGACTTGGCAGCTTGTAGAATTCCCCCCCCCCCCATAAAATGAGCAATATGCTTGCAGATAAAACAACACATGGGCAACAAAATGGCAGATGTAAGATATAATGCACAACAATTATGATCCAGCCAGCAGATAATTGAGTGAGCAGACTGAGCAGTGAGTGGCATTCCATTCTAATAAGCAGATAAACAGCCAGCAGATGCACAAACAAAACGGTGGACTTAAGTTAGAGGTGTGGTTTATGATGTCACTACATATGCACTTTAGGTTACAAGATTTAACAAGCTATTGGAACATTTTTTTATTTGTCTGATGAAGTTCCTAGTTTGTTGCAGGGACAAAAGTGCTAACCTTTTACTGCTGTATAAATAAAGTGGATTTGTTCCTTCTTCTTTGTGGAGTCCTTTGGCCTGCATTTGCTTTTCTATGGATTATTGTTTTTTTGCTGCTTTTTTGGATTTGTTTGGACTTAAGTTATAATGCACACATTGCACACAGACTTATGAATGCTCAGCAGATAACAATTATGATACAACAGAATAACGGATAAAACCTGGCCAGCCCAGCAGATAAAATAAATAAAATAAAGAGAAGATTGCAGGTGGATTCTGCAAAACTTATTCGCATCTACTGCCATTGCTGTTTCTCTCCGAGTCCAACAGGTAATAGCTGATGTCATCACGCACGCCCCTGTAGGCTGGTGATGGTGGTGATATTAGCCATAAATTTAAAGTGGTTTAAAAAAAAAGACTGGGAGATTTGGAAATTAAGGGAGCCAATTGGGAATTTGTGGCACCCCAATATTTTGCCCTCAAAACAAGTAAATACCAAGGAATTTGGTATGGTTGAGAGGTATGTTCCTGGCTCATCCTGCTGATCTCGCACCTTGAGTATTTTCTCCCATTTGGATATTTTCAAAAGAGACGCTCCTTGCTAAAAGAAATTTCTGCTGATTAGGCTGAAGACTCACAACAAGTGGTGGATCTGCCATCTGAAGGTTTGAACCTTTACTTCCCCTACCATGGTTTCCTCTACCAGATGTAAATAAGGTTGTTCTTAAAATCTGTAATATCTCTATACAACTTCTTCTTCTATTTGCTAGTAGGAATTTCAGTCTCTACTTTCTCTATCTTTCTTTTGATTTCTTTTATTTAGCTGGCAAATAAAAATTTGGAAATTTCATTCAGTAGATAGTCCTACAACTGTAAAATGTTATCTTGAACCTTCTCGTACAACCTTAAATTTCTCCTTACCAGCACTTTGAGCCAACCTAACATACATTTCAATGAGATTTGCTTCCATCCATCAAGCAGATCTGCTTCTTCATTGATAAATTCACCAGCTGGTAACCAATCAACTCTCAGCCCTCTGGGAGTGATGTTTAAACTGAGATATCTCTCTAACAGTTTTGTGTTATAAAATGAAGCCACTTCTTCAACATCAACTGCTCCAGTTTCTCAAACTTTGAATGTGAGTCATCACCATTAGCTGACAACCAGGTATTGTTAGAAGCCAACTTGACCTCTCTTTTGTTCAATAAATCGAGAAATATAAACTTCTCCTGTTCCACCGAAGTGTGGATAGCACTAGATGTAGCTTGGGCTTCCTCCAAAGACATCTCAAACACAATAAATCCACACCAACACCACTACCAAAATACTAAAATTCATACAACTGGAGCCAAGCTGGTTGTTCTGCTGAAAATTTATTACTGGGTTTCTGGTACTTTGACTTATGTCTTCAAGGAATAGATTTTCTTGTACCAAGCAGATTTTTTTATACAAGTGCCACCTCACAGTTAACTAAACTAATTGATCAATAATGTGATAATAAATCCAAATTACAAATTTAAAATTTAATCTATGTGATAAATAATACCCTCATAGAGCACAATGCAATACAATACAATAATTACATGCCAAACTTTTGAATATATTGTATGTATTTTAGTGTTTGACAGATTTTAATAATTCCTTAGATAGTGTTTTGTTTGAAATGTTTGGGGAGCAAGTGGTTGTACCTAAGGAAATTATTTGTTTGAGCTGGTATATACGATATGAATTGTTCAGACATAGTAAGGTCTTTCTAAATTTAATGCTATTGGCTACAAAAAAGAAAAAAAATACTAGAAAATGGAAATCAGAACATAAAGCAACTGTAATTAAAGAACTGAATATTGTAAAGGAGATAAAATAACTGAAGGTGAGAGCTTTAGAAACGGAAAGGAGCAACCTGTATAGAAAAAAATCAAATGTGTGTGAACAGTACAAGTGGGATATTGTTCAGAAAGAGGATTGCACTGTAAGGGAAGGCAGGAACTATTAAATTTATGTAATATTGGAGTGAATGAAAAATGTTAAATGGAAAATATGTATATATAATGCATAAAAATAATAAAGTGTTATTGCCATTTTTTTTTCTGTTACTGTATTTATACCTATGTCACTTTTTTACAAATGTCACATTTAATAAAGCAGTTGGGTGAATATTGTGTCTGAACATTTAAAGCAATAAAATAAGACAATGGCTGTGAAGGATGAAATTCTAGCATTAAAGTAAGTTTTTCAGGGGCTCTTTAGAGATGATGTAAGAGTAGTTGTGAATGCTAAGATTAGGGCATTGAGACTGCTATCAATATAAGGAGAAGATATGCAGAAACTGGGATATGTATAAAGAGGGTAGGAAAACTCAGACCGCATGGACAATCTTATGCATTCTAAAAAGGAAGAAGCCAATTAACAGAGACACTTTACATATACTTGATTGAAGTATTACAAACAAGACTGAATATGTATTATTGAGAAGTATGTTTAATCTGAAGAGCTGGTACACTATGAGAAATATTTTTTTTGAGTTTCTGGTATGTTGTCTCAAAACTGTGATAGTCAGTACAAATAAGAGAAGACAAAATGCATAAACATTACAAGATAACACTACAACAGGATGTATTGATTTCATTACAAAAAGAGGGTGTTTTTGTAGAAAATACTGTGCAGATCTGGGGAGTGTCATATATGGATTAATCAGACTGTAATATCACTTTAGCTTGCTTACATAAATGTATTTCTTTTATTTCTTCAAATATCCAGTGGAAGCAAAGCACAGAGACTAACAGGAAACAAAAAAAAGAAGACAAATCTTATATTATCAATGTAATGTAGTGAAATGAAAAGTAATATAGTTATTAACTTTAAATTGTTTCCTTTTCTTCCTATTAATTGTATGTTGCTATGATGTGGACAGGACTAATATTGCCCAAACTCATCTACTTTCCACCCTTCTCTACGCCTTCCCAATTTATACTGATCTGTCCAAATACAATCTAAATAAGCTGGCCACATCTTACAAAACATTGCCAGATTCGCCACCAGATCCCCTTTCCATACTCACCACTGTCAAAAACCTAAAACAACTAGGATGGCTGGAACTCCAAAACCAGATGCTCTTTCAACAATGAACTATCACCCACAAAATCTTGTGGCATCCTACAAATATTTCCATTCTCTCTAACCTGATCAACCCATATAAAAATCTCAGTACCCTACGCTCAGCAAATAAGCTACTAGCTGCAACCCTTAAATACAACAACAAATCTGGCAATTGTCTATTTACTAACTTTATTGGAAATTATTGGAATAAGCTTCCTAGTAAACTAACATCCCTCACATCTACTCCACTTTTCAAAAAGCAATTAAAAACCTTCTTTAACTCACAATGGCCCATGTACTAATCCCAGCTGAATCTCACTTGTCTCTATTAACTTTTTCTAATTTATTAAGTTTCTGTGTTAAACTTCTGTGCTTAAACTGTTTGAATATAGTCCTGTATTGATCTTTGTAAATAGTTAGCTCTTTGTTCTTTGCCTACTGTGTTTAATTTTTCTCATGTAATTGAAACATAGGCCTAACTATAAGGGTGTTTTTTTTTCTTAATAACCATTTTGTATAACCACTTTTGATACTATCCTCCGATGTATTATATTCTTATGTACATTATTTGCTATATAACTAATATGGAGCTTTTCTCCCTGGGCGTCTACTGAAAATGGACATATATCCAGTTAGACTTGCCCGGTTAACAAATGTAAAATAAACAAATAAAAATTAAATGTGATTGATAATTTTTATATGCAGTTGTAGGATCATTGCTAGGAAAATTAATAATGGATTTGTTACCATGCCTATAACACCATTTGCTGTAAATTGTTTGTAGGATACAGAAGTAGTAGCAACAGACAACTTATTTTTCTTTGTCTGTTTGTTTAGAGAAAGATGGCACACAAAGGACACAGTGATAAGTAACCTATTAACTACAAAAAGTGTGCATTTGGAAGGTAGTCTGTGGGTTCTAACCTTACATTAACAGCAATGCATACAACACCTTATGGTGGTAAGGTCAGTTTGAAATTGTGACTGAAAAATGTATGTTCATTCTTATATCAAGAAAAATACTAACTGTATATATACATTTTATTCATAGTTTAAATTCCAATAATTGACATGATAATAATAATAATAATAATAATAATAATAATAATAATAATAATATTCAGCCAACTTGATCTGTGCATGACAGAGTGCAATTATTGCAGATTGTAACTTTAGACACCAAAGGAATTGTCTATCTTGATATACTTAGAAAATCTAATAAAACATAATTTATGTACATTACAACCAGTGTCTGGGAATGACCTTTATTATATCATATTATGCTGCTTGACAAAAAGTGCAAAACATCATACACTTTAAAAGTCTAAAAATATATATAATAAATGAAAGAGCTTAAAGCAGATGTGGCAAACTAGGATCTGAATACTGAAATGCATAGAAAAACTGTTTCAGAAGACAATACATTAAGAAAACTTTAATGATGTTAGTGATAGAAATGAATATTTCTGCAAAGATATTTTACTGAAAAGGTCAAAGAGAAAGAGAAGTGGTATTTGTAAAACTATGAATTCATCGTTGAAAAGAATCAATATTATAATAAAATAAAAGAGAAAGAGTAGTCACAAGCAATAACATACAGGAACCTTTATACAGATGGAAGTTTTAGAAAACTGAGAGAAGGAATCTGACCTAATGGAAAACTCTGATGACAACAGAAAAAATGGATTAGATGAAAGGAAAAATTATTTGTCTTTATTTATTTGTTTGTTTGTTTATTTATTTACTTGTTATTTTTTCAAAACTTGAACTAGCATGAAACGTGTTAGATACTGCATTTCCATTTCTATGTTTAGTACCAGTATGACATATATATGGCTTGCATAAATGTTGGGTCAGCTGACATACAAAAGTAACTTTAATACTATCAAATATGGGCAGTTGTTACATTATACAGAGGCAGACGAAGTCCAATGCACAGGACAAATTCCAACCTTCCTTCCTATGTATTTGAGAGAGGACCTGGTACCCATCTTTGGATATCTGTTTCTGGTGTGTTAAATGTACAATGGCAGCTGTCAGTCATGTATGTATATAGTACCCTATACATCAATGATGATGTATTAGAAGTACTGGACAAGAATCAACATACTGATGCTGCCCTTTCCAGACCTACGAGGCATTTAAGTAAGTAACTAAATTCTTCTTGCTAATGAAATGTTACTAAGCTGATTTTCATTTTAATGTTATATAGTGGAAAAAATGTTTTGGAGAGCGGGTGGTGTATGTGTGCAATGTAGCAACCTCCTGATGATGGAGTAGTGATATAAATACACAACATATAACCACTAAATTTGATGTGCCGGGGAGGGTGGGAGATAATTCTCATTATGTTCTGTGACATAACAAAAGTCTCTCAAATCTCTCAGCATACTAAGCCTACATACATCATGCTGCTACTTTTCTCATTTCCATGTTTCCCCTCCCCCTCCCCTATCCTCCAACAGCTGTAGCAATTTCAGCCCCAAGGAATAGTACTGGGGAAACTTAAGGTAGTAACAGTTTGAACAACATAGAGCAACAGGCTGCACCGGTACATGACATGGACGGAATAACTAACTAACTAACTAACTAACTAACTAACTAACTAACTAACTAACTAACTAACTAACTAAACTACATAAATAAATAACACTAAGAGGGTGCAGATGTGCATTACTAGGAAGACAGATGGCTCTGAGAAATCTTGGTACATGCTAGACTAAAAAAAAATATCTGAGAGATAAGATATAGGGACATATGGGGATGGTTTGACAGTGACATATAAAGTTAAGTCACATAAAATGAATTCTTTCTGAAATATGTGAGGCTTAAATTGACAATGGGAAAACTATTTAAAGAGAATTAAGATATGAGACAGATATAATTTAAAATCCAACCAATTAAAATATACTATGGTTCTTAAAAAAATCTAGAAACCAAATGAAAAATCTAGAAACCAAATGAAATCTGCCGACTCACTGAAGCACAGGAGAACCACAGGAATGTAGTAAAAATGTTATTAAGCAATTTCATCCTTTTACAGCTCAGGACTTCATCAGAATAAATAGTCACACTAGTCAACAAGATTAAATAGACCAAAAACAGTCACATGATAAATAGTTCTAAAATTAAAAATATATCACAAATCCATTAACATCCACTAACAATATAAATAGTATAAATGAATAAATAAATAAATACATAAATAAATAAATAAATAAATCTAACAATCAAAAGTTTATTAAATAATTTTAGAGAGGGGGGATTCGAACAAAGCATGGTCTATATGCTATACCATGGGAGTACCACTATGCTACAGCAGCTTGATAATGTTTTTTATTACAGTAGCACTTGTCTATCATTTTCAGGATTTCAGCCAGGCTAAGGATAACAGTGCACCTCGCATCCACTAACAATATAAATAGTATAAATAAACAAATAAATAAATAAATAAATCTAACAATCAAAGAAGCATTTGCCCAGTTATATTATTAAATATAAAAGTAGTGTTTATATCATTATAGCCTCGTAGCTATTAACTTCAGTTTGCTGATGATAGATACTCCCCTGGATTCACAAAGCTCCATGCAAGAATAAGGCTATTCTTGCATGGAGTGGTTTGTGTCCTATTAGGATAGCAGGGCACCTTGCATATGCATGAAGGCATGCTGCTATCTAAACTAAATGGACGGCTTCAATTCATACCACACCTTTTGGCCACCTAACCCAGAAAGAAGCACTAAAGGAGGAGGCGTGTCCATATTAATTAAGGATATCCACACCTCCAGGCTAGCTGCACAGCATAATGCATCCAA
>NC_056725.1:527472412-527482412 GCF_019279795.1 Protopterus annectens | reverse complement strand
GGGTCATAGCAAGGGCAGATTCTGGAATTGAGTAAATGTGTCTTAAGTTTCTTTTAAATAGTGGGGTGTGAGAGATTGAGCGTATGTCAAGGGGAAGTTTGTTCCAGGCTTGGGCCACAGAGTGTTTGTAGAGTAGCTTACCTACTGACTTATTTGGGTGGTAAATATCAAGCAATTGTTGATTAGAGGTGTGGAGGGGTCGAGATGGGGTGTAGACAGAGACAAGGAGAGATAAAGATGGACAGTAGGATGGTTTAAAGAGCATAGAGTACAGCATGTGAAATTGGTAGAGATGTAGTAGTTGTGGGAGTTCTAGCCATTGTAGAGACTTTAAAGCAATGCAGTGGTATGTGTTGTTTGGGGAGTTAGTGATGAATCTGGCTATTTTGTGGTAGGATTGTTAGAGCTTGTTCAGGGTAGTTTTTTTGGATATTTGTGAGAACTGGAGTGGCATAGAGGAGAGAGGGGAGGAGAAGTGCTTGTCCTAAGGTGAGTCTAGCCTCGGAACTGAGATATTTTTTGTTCCGGTATAAGAGACCTAGTTTCTGATGTGTTTTCTTTATGCATTGCTGTATGTATTGATTGAATTTTAGTTCGTTCATCGTCGATGATGACTCCTAGGAGTTTGGTGTAGGTGTCAGGTAGGATAGCTGTGTTATTACCAGACTTAATGACAAAGGAGGATTTATGAAGAGTAAGAGAGTGGTGCAGAAAGAGTAAGAGTTTGGTTTTGATCAGTAAGTTTTCTGAAAGCCATTGTTCAGTGGAAAGTAGAGCTGTTTGGGTCAAGGAGTCTAGGTCAGAGATGTTGTTGGCTGTAGAAATGATCGTGGAGTCGTCTGCATATTGTATGAGAGAAGACTGATAGCATGAGGTGAAAAGATCATTGGTGAAGATGTTGAATAAGGGGGGACCCAAGATGGAACCTTGTGGAACACCAGTAGAGATAGGCAAGAAAGGAGAAGGGGAAGAGAGCCATTTGACTGATTGTTTGCGTCCAGGCAGATAGCTAGCGAACCAGCTGAGGGTGGAGGTGGAAAGGTGAAGGTTAGCAAGTTTAGATACTAGTAATGGATGAGACACTGTATCAAAAGCTTTGGAGAGGTTGACAAAGAGACAGGAAGTAAGTTTATTGTTGTCCAAAATTCTGCAATGGTGTGAGTAAAGGAGAGTAGAGCAGTAGTTGTGCTGTGACAGGGGCAAAAGCCATGTTGAGTAGGGGTGAGTAAGTTGTGATTGAGAAGGTGATGGAGAAGTTGAGTGTGGATACATTTTTCTAGTATCTTAGATAGTGGGGACAGAATGGCAATAGGTCAATAGTTTGAAGGGTCAGTGGAGTTACCTCCTTTATGGAGAGGAATAGTGTAGAAAGATTTCCAAAGGGTAGGAACAGTAGATTCTTGCATAGATCTATTTATTAATATTGTCACTGGGTAGGCGATAGAGTTAGCTGCGAGTTTGAGGAAGGTAGGAGGTAATTTGTCAGTAGAGGGGGAGCAGGGTTTGAGTTTGGGCAGTAGAGATTTGATGCAGGAAATGGGGACACGCTTAAAGGAAAAATAAGTAGCGTTGGGGGTGGGTATGGGGTCAGGTAAAGACGAAGAGGTAGGTTGAGAGGGTAGGAGATTTTGGATGGAGGAGATAACATGTGAATTAAGTAGGGTAGCTGTTTCCTCAGGAGTTGTGTTTGGGTAGGGTGAGGGGTTAGAGGGTCTACCTGGGTAAAGGATGCTGTTGAGTGTTGTCCAAAATTTACGAGGATTTGAATTATATTTGTTCTGGCCTGAGCTATAGAATGACTAATTGTCTATTATTGCCTGTTTTTGCAAGATTGCATAGTTGTTTGTATTTGAGAAGAAGAGGTGTTTGTTTAGATTTGATCCAGGCTTTCCAGACACTGTCTCTTTGTTTCATGATGGACTTAGTTTCCTTTGAAAGCCAGGGAGCATGATTAGATTTCACTCTAATCTTCCTTGAGGGAGCTAGGGAGTCCAGAGAATTCATGAAAATGCTATTAAAAGTGTTGACCAAATCATTTAGAGGGAGTTGTCTAAGGATGGACCAGTTCATGTTTTGTAGAATAGAGTTAAACTGTGAAGAATTAAATGTAGATAGTTTTCTACAGTCTTTGAAAAGGTGGGGTTTAAGAGTGTGGGAGTTGTATCTTAGGATGGAGGTAGGGAGATGGTCACTAAGGGAGTCTGATAAGGTTGTGGGCTGGTGGTAGTGATGGTTGGTAAGAATCCAATCTATTATGGAGCTGGAGGCTGAGGTTTTGTGGAAGCGAGTGGGGGTAGAAATGAGTTGGTGGAAACCATGAAGGTGAATACTATGTAAGGGAGAGTCAGTAGATAGTTTTGACCAGTCTATATTGACATCGCCAAGGATGAGTGTTTCATAAGGTATGTTTAGAGTGAACCAGGATAAGATGTTTTCCAGAATGGGTATATTGTTGCCAGGAGGAAGATAGATGGAAGCTATAGCCAGTTTTTTGTGGGGGATTCAGATAAATGTTTAGAATGAGAAGTTCAGCAGGGTGGAAGCTGGGAATAGATGTGGGGTAAGGTGAAAGGTTAAGGGTGTTAGAATAGAGGATGGCTACACCACCACCTTTCTTTGAATGTCTGTCAGAGCGGTAGATGTTGTAGCCAGGAGGGAAAATTTCACTATTACAGATATGTGGCTTGAGCCATGTTTCAGATAGGGATATGATGTGAGGGGTTTTGTAAGCAATCCAAGAGTGTAGTTCAGTAGTTTTATTAGCTTGGCTTTGAATATTCAGTGAATAAAAGGTTAGGTGTTTACATGGAGGTGAGTTATGGGACAGAGGTTGTGTGTTTGGTAAGTTGTTGGAAGAGAATTGTGAGGAGGAGGTAGATAAGGTAGATGGGGGGATGGGGAGAGGGGAGGTGTAGAGGGGCCTGGATTGGGGTGGATGTCCCTGGAGGAGAGTAGGTCTTTAGTGAGAAGAGCAATTGATGTGAAAGGTTGATAGTATTTGGGGGGTTTAGATTTAGTCTTATTAGATGGTTTGAGAACTTGTAGTATGTATCTTTTGCTGTAAACATACCCGTTGAGTTGTGTGTTCAGAGTATTGTTGCAGATATGGTGGGGGGAACAGAGATGTCAATTAACAACTATTATATCCTTGCAGTATGAGGTCCTCAGACCTTTTTTCCTCTTTATGTCTTTCAGGCACCATGTCTAGAGAGTGTTTGCCAGTCTATTACACCAGGAAAATGAGGTTATAATAAACCACCTGGTGCAGCGCTGCCACACCCTGTTTGGCCGTACAGCCCATGATCTGCAGGAGAGGACCACCCTGTGGAATGAGCTCACCCACAGGGTAAACGATGTCAGCCTGCATGATCACAGTTATAAGCAGGTCTGACATCGTTGCACTGACCTAATCCGCTATGCCCATCAGCATGCTGCTGCAGTTAGGAGGGACCACCTAGCCACAGGGGGCATCATGCCATCCAACCCCCCCGACACATGCTGAGGAGCTCTTCATCAGCTTTAGGGCATCTTCCCGCCAGCAAAGACAAGACCCAGTGGATAGCGTTTTGGAGGTGGGTACTACCGACACAATGGATGAGGAGCGCGCATGTAAGGCCACATGGCACATCAGTAGACCACTGTTGCTTATCCATCTGCATCTGTAGAGTTTAATCATACATATGTGAGATAAAATATATATAGTCTGTTGCTGCATTGTAGTAATAAACAGATGTGCATAATCGGTAGTATTGTGGGCTTGTACTGTTGATGTACTGAAATGCTGCTCCCACCCTGTACCAATGCCACAGGTGTGGCTACTGGCATCACATCTATCACACAACTATGTAGGTCCCTCTGGTATACCTCAGGGGCAGCAGCCTGTAGCTGGTGAGTATGGTGTTGTTTGTTCAGGTTTGACAATACACCAGCCATGTTATGGCCATGATATTTGCCATGCACACATGTAACACACCTACCCATAATGCATGCTGTACATGTTCACTTATTGTTGCTGTTAACTGCATTGCATCACAGTGGTCACCATGGTGGCATATCTGAAGGGTATGTACGAGTCCTGCAATATAACTAACAACCTGTCATTGCAAGATGTGTGCACAGAGATGAACATAATGGTGAGACGAATGGTCTACAGTAGGGACATGTCTGAAACATCATCCTCATACAGTGCTACAACAGTGTATATACCGCTATTACAATGGCAACTGTTACAGAGCTACACAACAACATATCACAATACCACATTTCACAGCCCTTACAACCTGTAATGTGGTCCTAACATGAGCAATGAATGTGTAATATGGAATCCTATGTTAGGACAGCAAATATGGGGAATACATACCTTAACAAACACTGGAAGCACATGTGTGCACACACTCCAAATAGCATATTATGGAAGCAGCTTTTGAGGTACTGACAGCTTTCACTCTTCATGAGTATGCACCTTTCAGCAAGTACAGGTCCTCAATGTCACACAAAGAAATGGTCGGCTGTCCAAGACGTATGTCCATCACATTTGCCCACTCACCTGCAACAGAAGCAGCCGTGGCTTGCAGACATCTTACAAGCCATGGAATGGATCCCATACCCAACAGGTGGCATGCAGGAGTGGGACATGTAGCCTTACCTCACTATTGCATATACAATGGCAAACAGTGCAGACAGTCATGTATGTGGCAAGGATGTATAGGACAACATTAATGTAGAAAATAAACAGATGGCTATCCAAGACAGATGACGACACATGTTGCAAACTGGTCATGGAGGCTGCCTAGTAACATGCCGCAATGCTGAGAGAGTTGCAGGAATATCTAGCAAGTACTGGCTGTGCAGTACCTGTGTAGAAAATCACCTGGACTCTGCATAAGTGTGGCCCATGGGTTAGGGTAATCAGATGGGACAGTTTTTCCACTGGAAACATCAGCAAGGGCTCTCTACAGGTACCATAACATCAAAAGTCCCCCAAAGGCATGTGTTACAATGTGTAATGGTGTACCAAGACCAAGTTTGAAACCTACAGACAGTATCAATTAAGATACATGTGCTGCACAAGCAACACCTGACTCCACCTCAGGCCCACCATCCCCATTTGTACCTTGCTGGTGCCAGTGTACACCTGTATGTTTGCCATTCATTAGCAGGGACTAGGCTGGTACACATGGTGGTCTGAATTTGGGACACTGCAAAATGACACTCATGTGTAGCCCATAGTTGTCAAGCTTCTGCAAAAAGGCTGAGGATGGGGAGGGGTGTCATCCTGAAACAGTGAACTGATGCAGATATCCAAAGCTCACTAAGAATTGCTCTATCTGCACACAGTCAAGGTCATGAATTGTGACAGACATAACCCTGACTCCACAGCAATAGTGAAGGCACTGTGTGACCTCCAAGGGCTGTGCACATGAGTTGACCTTGCAATCTTGCAGAGTTGGGGGACATTTGTAGGGCAGAGTGACCAAATACTGGCAAGTGCAGATGGGCCATGCTAGTATAGCCCTTCCAGGAATAGTGACTGCTGTAGTACACTTAACAGTTGGTGCAACAAACCATCATGTTAAGGGTGTGCACACTTATGCACCTACAGATTGTATGCATCTCAATCAGAATTTGCACAACTAACACATTTGTTTGATACTGCATTTGATTGCACAGGTCATATGTCACATATCTGGTTCATGTAATGTTAACATATGCAGTATTGTGGCCCCATGGCATATCAGAAAAGAGGGTGCCATGTCAATAAGGGTGTGTATACTCCTCATAGCCACAGTAAGGTTTGAAGGTTGTCAGTGTAATTGTATTTTATTGGTCATACATGCGCCGCTGATGATGAGCTCTGCAATTCAGACATCAGGCATTCACTATTGACATCTGTCCACATATCATCCCAGGTATGTATCGGACAAACACATAGGGGCTGTGAGCAGCAAGACAAATGTAACTGACACACATATACACATTCAGCAATGGCATGTACATCGTTGAGGTATGGTGCACAGTACATGCCAGAGTGCTGAACAGGTGCACAGCAATACTGTATACATGGGTGCAGTGCATTCCAGGGGAAGGGGCATCACCTACTAACACAACCCATGCATCACAGAGATGTATAATGTTGTAAACAGGGATTGACTATAGCTGCAGTGCATGTTGTTGAGTGCCATATGCTATGCTTGTTGACCAATGGGTAGTGAGAGGTCTGTGTGTAATATCTTTGTGCAACCTCACCTGTAAGTGTGTATGTGTGTGTGTGTGTGTGTGTGTGTGTGTGTGTGTGTGTGTGTGTGTGTGTGTGTGTGTGCGTCTGCGTGTGTGTGTGTGTGTGTGTGTGTGTGTGTGTGTGTGTGTGTGTGTGTGTGTGTGTGTGTGTGTGTGTTTGTGTATACAGTTAAGCAATGATGTACAGGTCTTAAAGTGTGTTTCTTGTTTTCCCCTCACAGGTGGCAAGGAAGGTCAAGGTCCCTCCTGCAGGCAAACTGATGTTACTGTCCATACAGACTCTGACAATGATGATAGGTGTGTTGAGGCACAGACAGGGTTGTCAGGGGCTGAAGCTGTGCCATCGTTTGACATCCTACTGTTATCCACCCCATCCCCGCACACAGTCACATTGCCTATACATACCCCATCACCAGTGGCCATAGATGAGGGACAGTCGGCAGGTGATGGCATGGGACAGGACAGCGTGGTGTCTATGGCACATGTGTCTGGACACAGCAGGCATAGCCAGATGCCCGGTGAGGTACAGGGGTGCTCGTAAGAGAGCTGCTGGTCATCATGCCCATGGCAGAAGTGCCACATCTGGTGTCACCATATGCATGTTTCAGGCTGTCATAGAGGAGTAGGCACATATGGAATGGTATACCAGACAGGGTAGCAGATGGTTACTCATTCTGCTGTTATTGACAACATCTGTGATCTTGCAGGTGCCCACCATTATTTTGCAGAGATACTGAATACGTGGGAATCCTCAATGGTGAAGTGTCTGTGCTTGAGTATATGGTGGGAGTAGTAAGACGGCCACTTGGATGTAGACTAGCAACACCAACAGGTGGAGGTCGACATAGATTTGCAAGAAGTCAGAGTCGCTCCTGTAGTAGCAGTACTAGCCTCAGCACTGCAGACTGCAGGGGGGTGCTGTCCACACCACAACAGCACAGGACACGTGCACGTGGACCTGGCCAGTCCCAAGAGGGACCCGGATCCTGCGGACATATGTCATCATCAGGGGAGAGTACCATATCACGCTTTGTACCTGGTGGTGCCCGTGGAACCCCTGGCAGGCACAGTTCTCATGTCTGTGGCTGGAGACTGTTAACTGCACACCCTGCCAGGTACGGTCTGCAGCTGTTCAACAAATCCTGTATAGGGCAGTCACATGGCAGAACTGTATGCATGCATACACACACACATCACCAACTCAGCTTGGGCAGCCCCATACCTACACACACCATATCTGCACAACCCAATTAATAATTAAACCCCCTAACACAAACACATTATGTTAAATGAATGGCTCAGCCTAGGTCTCTGGCAAACCCACAACACACCCTGTGCATATGATGATACCTGTGTCACATCCCTGTCATCTATAACATCGATGCAGGAAAAGGCTAATATGGTTCTGATTCACAGGGTGACTGCACTATGTTGTATTAATGTAATGCTGTGTAACATGTTTCAGCACTAAAGTTTAATGCTTACATGTCAGGATGTGTAGCTGTCCATCCATGATGCATTATAGCTGTTATTAAAACTGAGTGATTGTGGTCTCCATAATGTATTCCATTTGTGTTGTGTCTATGTGTCAGCAGAATGTTGGTCTGCTGTTGTTTCCTACAAGGGCTATGGCACTGTGGTAACACCTTGACTATGCCATTTCCTGGGTACAGCTTTACACAAGTCACAGGTCTGTATAACAGTTACTGCATGTGCCAAATGCCTGATAGGTTTAAGGGGTGAGTACAGGTGAGTGCATGGCGGCTAATATCAGCAGCCCTTCTACATTGGACAATGTTAAGTGTACTGGGTGGTACACAACACATGTTTGTGTATAAGACAAAAACACAGAGGCTTTGGTGTTGGTGCAATACACAGAGAATACTGTACACATGGGTGTATGTACTTTTGCAAGGAAACCATTTTAGCCTATGTAATTCCACCAAGACAGAATAAGCACAACATCACAATGGGAAATAATCAGTCTGCTAGCTTAATGTCATTGAAGATGGTACTGGCAGAGTACATGTCTCCTTCCCCAATGTAGTGCAATCCTCAACTTGGTAAACATAGATGTGCTGGTGTGGGTGGCACAGCCCTACCCTTTGGAGGGTCTGGGGTGGTGTAGAACTGCAGATAGTGTAATTGACAACTACTTAACCTGTTAACATGAACTGTGCAGTATTACAGCCAGCTAAGCGGGGGGATACACTCAATAACTGCAATGATGGTGGCGGTATCCACAAGATCCATACTCAGCTATATATACCAATCCCAGCATCTCTGTACAGATATACAGTAGGGAAGAGGGCATTTACACATCTACTACTAGTTTTGATGGAATGAATTCCCACAAGATGATACCTGTGAAATGTTAGCATTTGCCACTCAGTTATCGGAAAGATGATCTCCTGCGACATTTATATTCTGCAAACTGAAGTAGATCCCTTCACATACACACACACTCTTACTTGGCAACACTGGGACTAGAACTCCTACCTAGGTAATTAGTGCTGCTAATGTGTGTGGCCTTAATTCCACACACGACACAGATTTTAGGATAAGGTGTGTTCCCGGTTACATGTTAAGAGAATAATATCAGCAGGCCATGTACAGTATGGTAATGGGCGATGCACTAGTTGTTTATGAACAATACATAGTGTGACATACTGTCATATACACATTGACAAACATATAACAGTCATACACACATCTGAGAGACCTGGGTTTATCAGTGCTAACTACCTTGTTAGTCCATTCTGTTACAGATAAGTTGCACACAACACATGCATCATTGGGCTGGATAGTGTAATCAATTACCTTTATGGTTGATGGTGACAGTGGTCACCATACAGTGGACCTTGGGACATGTACTGGGGGTACCATAGTGTAAAGACAGTATATCCAGCACCCACACCCCATATTGGATATGATACTCACTGAAACCCATGATAATACTCTGACATACCCACCATTACACATTGACCAGGACTGCAATACGACCTCTTGTCTATCTCAAGAGTGCTACTACAGGGATATGCATCTATTGCACATGCCACAGGGATAGTAGGGTGATGCTTTGTCATGGCTCTCCTACAGTCAGCAACATCACTATCCCTTATACTGTGTGGCAAGGTGTATTGTGTTAGGAGAATGTGGCCTCTGAATGCTGTATCCTACAAATATACACACTTGCACACATACACACACTTGCCAGGACTCAGAGGGTAACCCATGCCTATCTACCCATTTGTACAATGGTGTTGTGCTGGTACTGCATGCTTCAGGTAGTCCATAGGGTGAAGAGTGTAACAAGGTACATACAATGTCCATTACAGCAGCAGCCATATCTAACTATGGCAATGGGGGTGCAGTGGGTGTGAAGGACCTCAGGATATCATCAACTACATGAGTACAAATACACAGACACTGCTATTCTCAGTAATGCACACTGACACATGTGTCAGTACTGGGGTCCATTGGTGCAGGTGTTCATAGGTGTGTACACGGATATTGTCCATGGAGAGATGGGAAGAGTAGGGATGTGGATACAGTGGTATCATGTCACCTGCCATTTGCCAGCAGGCCATCTATCAACTGATACCACGGGAGTGATCCTCAGGGTGCGAATTAAATGCAACATCCAATCATCTGGTTGCCTCTTGCAGAGGGCAAGTGAGGTGCTCCAACTGACATGTAAAAGGATTGTCATCCAGAAAAAAAGAGGTCATTGTTCCCCTCTACTCATCACTCATTAGACCCA
>NC_056725.1:527349912-527467412 GCF_019279795.1 Protopterus annectens | reverse complement strand
GTCATTATACAATCACCCCAACACCCACACAGGACACTGATAGCACACACAAGCACACACTTACCAGTACTGAGTTTTAAACCCCTACCTGACTATGTATTTCTATTACATTGTTATGCAGTTATTGCACATGGCATGGAGCTTACATGTTTGATAGCTGTCCAAAGGTATCTTTGAAGGTGAGTGACAGCAACAGTGATAAAGGAGGGATAAGGGAAGAGTAGTACGTGCGACTGTCCACAAAAGTATTTGTCAAGGAAGACACAACCACACTCTTTCAGGGAATCACGCACACACATTATCACAGTTGGCAGGGTCAGAATTAGAACTCCTACCTAACTAGTGTGCTATACTACAGTATTATGCAGTCATCACATGCACCACAGAGCTTACCAGGCTGATATATTCCCAAACAGTTATTTCAAGGTGACTAACATCAGAAGGCGTGCTACAGTAGGGCAATGGGAGGTGTACCGAGTGTGAATGGTTTCAAAATCATTAACCTTCACCACACAGAGTTTCACAGTTGCCATGTCTGGGATTAGAACTCCTACCTAACTAGTACATCACACTATAACATTATGCAGTTATCACATGCACCACAGAGCTTATAGGGCTAGCATTTATCCACAGGTGTATTTCAAGGTGAATGACATCAGAAGCCTTGCTAAAGTAGGGCAATGAGAAGTTTAGTGTCTATGAATGACATCAAAATCATTGATCACTATACACACTCACAGTTTCACTGTTGCCATGTCTGGGATTACAACTCCTACCTAACTAGTACATCACACTACAGCATTACACAGTTATTGCACGCACCACAGAGCTTATAGGACTAGTTCTTAGCCAAAGGTGCATTTCAAAGTGAATGACATCAACAGCCTTACTAAAGTAGGGCAATGGGAGGTGTACTGTTTATGAATGGCCTCAAAATAATTGACCACTACATACACAAACACATACAGAGTTTCACAGTTTTCATGTTTGGGATTAGAACTCCTACTTAACTAGTACATCACACTACACCATTATGCAGTTATTGCATGTGCCACGGAGCTTACAGGGCTGAACTTTGTCCAAGGAGGTGTTTCAAGGTGAATGACATCAGCAGGCTTGCTAAAGTAGGGCAATGGAAGGTATAGTGACTGTAAATGGTCTCAAAAGCATTGATACCTACACACACAAGGTTTCACAGTTACCATGTTGGGGATTAGAACTCCTATCTAACTAGTACATCACACTATAGCATTACACAGTTATTGCATGTGCCACAGAGCTTATAGGAATGATCTTTTCCAAAGGCGTATTTCAATGTGACTGACATCAGCAGGCTAGCTAAACTAGAGTAATGGGGAGTGCAGTGTGTGTGAATGGGCCATAAACCATTCCTCTTGAAACACAAACACAACACTCAGTCACACAAAACTTTACATTTGACAGGACTGTGTATATTTACTGCTAGAGGAAGAATGACTTGTACTGTCATGTTACACAGTTATCACAAGCCCCACAGACTACAGTGTTGAATGCTACCAGAAGCAAATGTCTACAGTGATAGACATTGGTACATCATGTGATATTGGCCAATTAGATGTATGGGGGGTGGGACAGGCATCATGATGGGAAGCTCTTTGTCACTGTCTGTCTCTCAGTTCCCCACATCTCTGTTTGTGTATATTTGACCTATCATAGTGTGTTGTCCTTGGATATATATGTGTGTATTCCTATCCGATGTGTGTGCAAAGCATGACTGGTGTGCAATGTAGTGTGCGTGCACAGACATCGACGAATGACAGATATGTATAGTCCACTGTTGTTGCCAGACATGGGCTTCATTTCTGTGGGTGGGAGCATGCCCAGTATGACCCTTCTGTATTTTGTTGTCACACATGGGCTTTGTTTCTCTAAGTGTGGGAGCATGCCCAGTATGACCTTCTGTACTGAATGTGTGAATCCATTCCAGGTAGTTTGTACGAAAGTGCAGGCATTTGTGTTCTGCACCTACAGCTAGCAACCTGTTTCTGCAGGATATCTGTGGATAGGTTGACAATATGGAGACACAATGGGCAAAGGATAGTGGGATACTGTCATTAATTGTGTCTGTGCTGCTTCTGCTACATGATTTTTGGTGTTAGCAGAGATATTCAGACATATGTACAATTTTACACTGTGATGTATTATGTCATCAACTACTGACAGATATACGTATTTGCTCACAGTAATTTCCTGGGGAATACAAGATGAATGAAGCTGTGTCCAGTATTGTGGTCTGCAACTTATATATTCTTGCACAATCATATGGAGGGGGAGCTGCAGACACTTGCTGATGGGTCTGTGTAAATGGTCTGGCACCTTGGTCCTTTGGGTGCTGAGGATCCCATGCTTGTACATGTATCGAAGTGACAGATTGGCCATATCCTGCTGTGGCCATACCATTCAGCTGTACAGTTTCACACAGGTTACCCAGAGGCAGGGCTCATATATCTGGTCATTTCCCCTTTACGTTGTGGTTTACGAGCAGGTTTGTAGCCACCCATTCCTGGGTTTGCAGTCAGGGATAGTATGGGCACACATCAGAGTTTCGGACTTCACACACTCCATGATGTCCATGCTTCTACCCCCCCCCCATTATTCTATCCTCTTCCTAACATTATGCAAGTGTAATCTGATAAGTATCCCTATAGTTATCACTTCATCCCAGCAGTATTTAGGGGTTGGTCCACAGTTCATGCAGTAGGACATGGTGGACATGCTACTGGGATTTCTTGACATGGTCTTGCATTTGTGTTCTGTGGACTGAGTTATGTCGCTATTTGGGACTCCATGAGATAAAATACATTGGCAATATGGGTGAGACACAGGCCTTTGACAGAGGACTGTAAGGCATTTGGTAGTGATGCAGGCCATCTGTAGCAGGCCACTGCATTCTGTCACTCCTACAGTCCCAGGCTGCAAGCCACTGGAGTCCCCTGGGGTGACAGGCTAGGTGTGGAAGGTGTTAATGGCAATAGTTTCTGTCCTTATTAATCCATTGGTGTGGATGCTGGCAGGATGCTGCTTACAGCTAGGGACACACCTGCATGGGACACCTCTTCATCATGCTGCATTCTGTTGGTATTCCCATACAGACATGGGGGTTATATTGTACTCATTCCCAACAACAGGGATATCTCCTGTGATGAACTTGAGGCTGATGGTGGGGTGAGCTGAGTGCATGTGTGCTATGGAAGCTTCTTGCAGCTGACTCACAGATATATGTGGGGAATTCCCCTTATGCTGGCTTCTTTAGGGACATCAGCAGTTTCTCAGTGCTTCATAACTGTGCCTTTTGTGGTCTGCCAGTGTTTGGCCAGACTACATCAGTATTCCATACTACATAGCCAACTAATGTGCTGCTAACCTGTATGTACAATTCCAAAGGTGTGTCCATTTGACAGCAACATTTTATACACTCTCTGTCTAGGATACTTCCACCTGTGCACTGTGTGTATGTCTGGGCCCAGATTCATCCCATGTCCATCTTTTAAATGGTGACAGATATTACATCCAAACAATTAGTATGAATTATTGCTGGACCGAGTCTTGCTGGGATGCATTGTGTTTGGCACTGCAGTTGTTAGAACTTGGCCTTGTCATCAACAGTATTGGCCATAGGCCACCGGGACACAACCCTCCATGCTGACCACTTTCACAAACTATACAACACACAACCTAACACACAGAGCCCTGCATACTGTACACGTGCAACAATCTATCCTGCTAATTTGGCCAGCTTAGGTAATCTGTGCTCCACTGTTATTATACCCACACGTGAATGTTACTATATTTCTACATAGGATTGTGAAGGGAGGGTGGCACACAGACAACTGTAAACATTTGCTATGACAGTACTGGTATTTCAGGTACTCTGCTGGCTTTCATTTCATTCTGTATTCTGACCTATCATGCAGACTAGAGGCATATTAGTGTAGTACAGATCTTAGGTTTTATTGATCTACATTTCAGTTTCAGACTTCTTAACCTTCAGAACTAACATCCAACTGCCTGACTTGTTGTAGACTGTTTGTGTAGGTCTGGAGGGGGGCTGTCCTCCATTGCCATCAATTGGAGGCCTTAGCACAGCCTTTCTTTTTGGTCATCTACACCTGTCCTGGGGGTTGAGACTGTCGTTGGGTATGTGAGCCTCACTGACATGCATGTGTGTATCCTATGGACACACATTTGGCCCACCACGTGTCCTGCAGTGGGATTTGCCACCTTGACTAGTACTGCCTATAATGTCGACACCAGTATTTGTTATAAATTTCATGCTGCCCATATAGGTGTCTATCTGCTGCCATCCCATTAAGCCACCTGATGCCCTTGCATGCTCACATCCGTACCATGGATACAAGTAGCAGAATATACTACTCCATTCAGAAATTGATAGAGTGACTTACCTTCTAGCGGTGCCAGTAATGAGGATGGTGCTGGAGGGCTGACTATGTCGGATGCACATACTACACTCCCTATACATGTTTAAAGACAGGTAGTATCATGTTTGGCACCCCTTTTACTGTATGTGCGAGTCAGAGAGAGGTGTAATTCCCTGGGTTCCTACCGTGTCAGTGTATGTGCTATGCATTGCCTCTTTGCCAAAGCCTGGGCATACTGAGCATGCCTCCTTCTGCCTACAGGGACAGGCTCAGGTTGTTCCTCCGAATTCCTCTGTGCCTGTGCTGGCCTTGGCAATGGTGCGGGGCTGTGTGGCCCTGCACCATGCTGTTCCTGTTGCAGCTGTCTCCACAGGATCATATTGTGTAGCATGGCACATACGATGACAATTTGGCTACATGTAGCTGGAGAGTACTGGAAGACTCCACTGGATATGTCCAGGAACCAGAACCGTGACTTGAGCATCCCAAACACATGGTCTATTATGATTCTGGTTTGAGTGTGTGCCTCATTATGGAGTTCTTGTTCGGGTGTGTGTGCATTTCTGATGGATGTCATCAGCCACGGCTCCAGTGCATAACCAGCATCCCCCACTAGGTGGCCATATGCCATGTCCCCACTGGCAAATCTCTAGTACAGCTGCCTCATATGCAAGATGTGGGAGTTGTGAAGGTTCCAGTGCTGCCAGCACACACATTCATTATAATGCCCTGGGCATCACACACGACCTGGCAGTTGATGGAGGGAAAGCCCTTGCGGTTAATTAGACCCTACCCTGCTCACCGGGTGGTGCTTTGATGTATATGTGCATGAAGTCTATAGCACCCACTACCTCAGGGTATTCTGCTGTTTGGTGGAAGAGACACATATTGCTGGTCAGTGCCTCACGGGTGTTGTGGAAATATATGTGCTCAACGGCATGTGCTGACATGGCATCCAGGAACTGGTGGAGTACCCTGGATGCTGCTGCCTGTGAGATCCCCATGATATCCCCAGTTGGCTTTTGGAAGGTACCTGTGGCTAGTATTCTTAAGCCTACACATACCTTGGTATCCACTGGGATGGGTTCCCCTCTGTTGGTTCTGTGTGTGAGGAGTGGCCAGCACAGCTCAACAATTTGCTGTAGAAGGTCCCTGTCCACCCTATAGTGCTCCACTATCTCCAGCTCATGTAGCCCCTGGTAGGGTACCCTGGGTTTGTACACTCTTCTCCTTCTCCTCACTGTGGGCTGGTCATCAGCATTCTCATCCTCACTGCCCTCAGCCTCTTCCACATATTCATTTATGAGAGTAAAAGCAGCCTCTATCATTTTGTTGCTTTTGTTAGGTAAAATTTCCCCATTTGTGTACACCGGTGGTGTAGAGTTTGTGGGAAAAACCAGAGGGAAAGGTGTTTGCATAGTTTATAGTAGTGTGCTGGGCTGGGCTGCTGCCTGTGTAATTGTCTGGTTCTGATACATTTCACCTGCCAGCTATGCTAGTTCTCCTTGAGTACCTTCCTACTGCTATTTTCCCTTCCCATTGCCTTCCTGCTTAAGCCCCGAGTGCGCTGTGCAAACCCAGTGCTCAGATGTGAATGGAACTGCTATTTTCTGGGGGGGGGGGGGTTGTTTAAAGCTCGGTGCATGCTGTCCACACTGGTTTAGGCAATGTAAACACTGCTAGGCAGCCTCAGACACACACCCTTCCTTAGCTGTGCTTAGCTAAAGGCAAACACGGGCCACAGAGATCCAATAAGCTTACAGCATGCATGACACTCCCCTTTATGAAGTCATCTAGCTCTTAGGCTTACACCATGGTATTACTGCACCTACACGGTTGGGTGCAAGCTAGCACTGAGGGTAAATCTGTGATTCAGTATCATTGCCCTCATTTGCATAGGATTGACTGCTAATGCATGGTTACAAAACTGACACTCTGCCTTCCCCCTTATCAACCACTATTCCATGATCTTGTTGTGTTATGCATGCCATTGACTATTATGGCAAAATTATGATTTTGGTTTAAAAGCTTATTTCCTGCTTTTTTTATTATTTTCAGGCTGATCCCGTTTGCGCACCACTGCCCTACGCTTAAACGACTGAAATTGGACAAAAAAAAGTAAATTTTTATAATTTTGAAATTAATGTTTATGCCTATGGCCATATATTTGGCCTTTGGCATGCCTAACCCTTCTAATACATGCCTTTGTGCAAGCTATCATGCCTCCGTTTTGTAGTTTGCAGAAATGTATTCAGCTACTGACTGAATACATTTCTGCAGTCTACACTATTCCTGCACAGATGCTTGCCTGCTTCCTGGATTGCTAATTCACCTCATTTGCATGGTTGTTACCAGCAAATCAGGTAATTAGCATACAGGGGCTGTGTCCATGCAGGAATAATGCAGGAGCGATCGTGCATGTCCCAGGAGCTTATTCCTGGATCGCACGGCAGCCTTATTGCCTGCAGCAGCTCTTGCATTATTCCTGCACACCATGCAGAGCTTGCTGAATCCTGGGGACTGTTTCATTCAAGCTGGGAAATAACTTTATTTTTAACAGTAGCTGCCAGTGCAGCTCCCTGTGTTCAAGAATAGCTTGCCAGTGACCTCCTTTAAGTGGGGGTGGTACTCTATAAAATGGATAAAAAAATATCAAAATTGGCAAATAAAATAGAATGCTTACATAAAACATTATTTCTATTACCATTTTGCATACTATATAAATGTTCATAAATACTCTGTTTCAGTCTTGCAAAACACTTGGCATGACTCACATGTAGCTAAATATACAACCTATGTCATATTGCAGTTAAATTTACCCCTACAATATTGTTTGGGGGGTTAATTATTTGCTTCAACTTCATCAACTGCACTGATACAGGAACAGTAAGAACATCCACCACATTTATCCATTTAAAAAAAAAAAGTCTTTAAAAATATTACTTGTTTCCAAAATGTTTTTTAAATTCCTACCACTCTTAAAAAAACTGATATTACTACACAGTTTGTTCCTTAACTCACAACATGATGCACCCTTATTAGTATGTGCTAACAAAACACCCTTAATATCCTTCTAACCCTATTACATTACTCCCTTATAGCTCAGCAATCAAATGACTGGACAGCATGGATATACAATTTTCTTACTTCTCTGTAACCAGCTAGGTAGGTGTGGGTGTCTTGATGAAATTTAGTAATTGCCTCATGCTTACCAACAAACACTTAATCCTTAATAAAACAGATACACTATGTGAGATGTTTACTTACACAGTGACACTGGAGGCTAAATTCTCACATACAAGCAAACATCAGTTTGTCAAAACCATGCCCACAACATTCACCTCACATGCCACACAACATGCACATAGACTAAGCTATCATGAGACATGTAAAAGCAATCTTCCTAAACATCAACTGAGCTGTTGTTGCTGAGCAAAAGTAACCAAAACACCAAATGAAACTTGGTTACCACCAAAACAGATGAAAGGAATCAGTAACCACGGAAAAACAGTTAAAAATATGATCAATTTATTAAGAAGCAACAATCAGCAGTCAGTTAAGCGCTTTCAATTCACAAACAATGAGACTTCATCAGAACTGTTGCAAGTCACAATCAAAATTCCTTTTATACTTAAATAAATTGAACAATTAATACAATCAATTATCTCATATTAAAAAACATGATTAAAAGTGTGTAATAAAAAATAAAGTGTGTAATAGAAAAATAATACTTTGCATATATTATAAACATTAAAAAAATACCAATTCTTTCTAATAATAACCACTAATTAAGGTACTCAAAAATCAATAATATTTAATAATATATATTATAAGGATGTATATTTTGAAATGTAGCTGGGGTATTTAGGTAGAAACTTAACTGCAAATTTTTTTATCCAAAAAATATAAATAATTAGCATTACTAAGTAGTGGAGGCTGTAGGGGCATAAAAGATAAAAAAATGTCTAAATATAATGTATATATTTAAATGAATTAGCCTTAAAGTTTAACAGCCCTTAATTTTAACATAGACAGTAATGATACTTGTTCATTCAGTCCAGGGGTGACATTGGCATGCAGTCTCAACTGCCACCATAATTCATGGTATTCCAGGAAAGTCTCCCACTGTCCCCCTCTTGGAATAGGGTTAATTTATTCTGACACTCAGAACAGGAATATGCTTTTGCACATTCACTGTCATGCCTTGCAAGGGCATTAGTTTGCATTTTTCTTTATGATATTATAATGTTCATAAATTCTGGTCCTAATAGGCCTCTTGTTTTTTCCACATAACAGGCAAAACCGGCCGTGCGGTATGCAAGTTATACCATTCCTTATCCAATCTTCCTGAACAACAAAGATCATCTAGACTGCCTTTTGGCAAAGGTATGCCTCAGCAAGCCCAAAGGCACTCAGAAAAAGAACACCTAACACCAGAAATACAGTCACATTCAATGAGGCCTCAAACACTAAGCTAAGGCAAGCAGACACACTTCACAGGACTCTCATCTTAGAGGACTCCATGGTAAGACATACTGATGCCCCTCTAATCAGGATGAACAAAGAAAAGATAAGAGTTAGTTGTTTATCAGGAGTAAGGATCTGCCAAACCACACATCGAGTCAAGTCATTACACCACAGGTACCAGTATGATTCCATCATAGTCCATGTAGGTATAAATGACCTGAGATGTACCTCCCTGGACTATATGAACAGAAACATTATGGAGCTCTCAGACAGTATGTCACAGGCTGGTATGACCACAATATTGAGCAACATATTAATATCACTGATGATGCCACAATATGAGCAAAATATGACTGATTTTAACAATTGGTTGTGTTTCTGTTGTCATTCTAAGGAGATCCAATATGTCTCAGCTTGGGAGGGCATGGTTAACAGACAACATTGCTTTGCCAAGGATGATTTGTACCTCTCACCTCTAGGCTTTCAAATACTAACTAAAACTTTATCTACCCTCTAAGTGCCTTTTTTAGGCAATGCCAGATTGACAAACCTAACTCAGCAAAATCACCTCAACTGAACCTTAAGGTGTTACTACTTAGTGCCAGGGGACCAAATAAAAAAAACTACACTTCCGCAAATCTCTCCTCACACTTGAGAATATAGACATCTGTATAGTTATTGAGACACACTTTAAAGCATCAACACTTTTAGACCAGTACCTGCACAGAGAAGGGCTAAAAGTGGAGGTGTTTCACAATAACAGGCATATCTTTAGGTTGGTCAAACAGGATGACTTGCTGGAGTTCCTCCACATGCAGATCACCATGTACTAAATCTCATACCATATCCTAGCCAGCTGTAGGTCACCTTCCATGGTCCAAGAAGCTCACATGCATACTTTGACCTACTGGAGACACTTACCATCCAACCTAACACCCTAGTCATGGGAGACTTTAATTACCCCTATATAGACTGGGAATCCAATATGGCCTCATATTTACAGGCATAGAGATTCCTGGACTTCTTGAACACAAACATCCATAACCTAGTAGTGAATAAACCTACTATACGCTTCAACATACTGGACCGTGTACTCACAAATATGGGAGAGCACTGTACCCCACCCTCATCTCTCATCCTCCCTGGTAAGATCTGACCATAAAGCTGTCTCCTTCAAAATAAAAATCAACTTCATAACCCCAGTAAAACCTATTCAAGGCAAACTACCTTTTATTAAGTGATGGTTTGTCAAAATTCAATGCCACTCCAAACCCCACGAACACAGCAGCCAATGCTGAATTGCTCTCAGAAACTCTGTACAACCATGTCAATGGCTGCATAGAGGCTGCTGTACCTACCAGAATTTAGCCCATAACTAGCCCCAAAAGCAAACCACCATAGTATCATCCAAAATTAAACAGGATATACAACAAAAGGAAAAACCATCAGGAAGGGTAATTAAAGATAAAAACTCTCTCATTAAACTAAATAGACAACTAAGAGAGCCAATTAGAATAAAGAGAGCCAGATTTGAGATAAAAATAGCCCCCTAGGTGAAAAATAGCAATAAGGCTATCTTTAGTTATATCAGAATCTACAAGGGCAGCACACAGTAATGTGTTGAATTGGTGGTTAATTGTGCCACATTCACCGAGCCTGGAGATATACTGAACCTGTGAGCAGACAAATTCATTTCCAGTATTACCCCCTTCTCATCCCAACCATTTCCCCAAAAATACCCTCAAACATAACCCCTTCCAACTATAGCTAGGAGCATGTACTAGCTGTATTGCTAAAGGCAAGTACATAGCTTTAATGGGCCCTAATAACATTCCTGGATACCTCCTGAGCTAAGTAAAATATGAATTATTGACACCTGGAGTCACTATTTAACTATAGTCTTAATAAAAGGCTTTGTGCATCAAGAACAGAAGACTGCTACTGTCATCCCCTGTTGTAAGGGAGGACCTTCAAAAGATCCTGGAAACTACAGACCCATTAGTCTAACTAGTCTTATTTGCAAAACCATGGAAAACATTATCATACAAATTATCAACAAGGACACAGGACACCTTGACACACAGGACCCTTCCCATTTTGGCTTTGTTAAAGGAAAGCCATGATTACTGAACCTGGTGGACATCTTTGAAAAGGTCTCTATGGCAACATATGAAGGGGAAGGCAGTGAAAACCACCTACCTAGACCTGCTATAGCATTTGATACAGTTGAGACACCCCTGCTCTGGGCCATTAATCAAGGAACCTTAATCCTCACCACTAGCACTGGAAAGGGACTTTAACTTAGAACAAAAATAAATACACACCGTATTTTCAGATGGAGATTTCTGCACCAAGCACAATTTCCCTTAAGAGCACACAGGGAACACACTCAGTCTGTGGGCTGAGTTTCTCTCCCTCTCTCCAGGCCCCCAATAAAACTCCCCACTGACACAGCTGTAGAGCTGAGTCCTCAGCCGCTTGTTCCAAGCCAAGTCCTCCACCACCCTCTCTGTGAAGCCAGTACTTGGTGTCCCTGCATCAACTAGCTTACACACACAGTCTTTGAGATTTGATTTTCACACACATACACACACACTCACACACACACACACACACACACACACACACACACACACACACACACACACCTGGGGAAAAGCTGGCACAGATTTACCAGTTATGCCCCCCCCCCCTGCCCAAACCATAAGGTATGTATTGCCACCAGAACACTCCAAAGCCAGCTACTCTAAGGGTCTTACAAGGGTACTCAATTATACTGAGAAAAATTAATACTAATACAAATGGTGGTGTTTGACCAATGCAGCAAGGCTTTCAGGAGCAGCCACAGTGTCACCAAATAAATATAAGTACTAGCAAAGAATAAAACATTCTCTAAAAGACCAGCCACAATGAAAAGTTTAAATATATTTAATAATAAATAATAAATGAACATGAACATACTAAACAGCTATTTACAATAAACACCAGAGTTTCAATCACAGGAAATATTAAAAATAACACAGATGGATAGCTTCACACAGATACAGAAAAACATTATTTAACTAATCTTACTACATTTTCCTGACTGATCTAAAGAATTACTATTCCCTGGTTACTTACTGAAGCAAGACAAGATGATATAGATGAGTGATCTTCTTTGTCAGGTTTCAAAAACAGACTGACCTGAAACTTCTGTCTCATCTAGTATTAAAACATCATTTTGGTGCTGGATTACAGAATGGCAGTGAAACCAGAGGTAGAAAATCAATCGAGCTCCACAAAAAATAGCGTAACCAGCAAATTTTAATATCCGCTTTCGTCCTTGGACTTCTTCAGAATAAATAAAGACATTGAGAAACACACTTAAATACAAAATGAGTTAATCACTAGTAATAGCTAATTGGTCAAGCAATAAAGTAATTAATAAAAACTCTAGTTAACAATTAAAGACTAGTTGATTTGAAACATTAAACCTATTTCACAGAAAAAAAGTAGAAATAGATAAGTTGTCTTTGTTAATGCTTAACAAATTATTATTTAAAAAACATTTAATGTTAACTGCCTCATTTAAACCTGGGGCTTGATCAGCAAAAAGTTTTATCTGCCACCAGGCTTCTCTTTGTTCGATTGAGGGCATGGACCTTACATTTCCTGTTCCTGAATTTGTCACATGTAAGACCATGGGGGTAGTTTATATAGGTTTTTGTAGTTCATGCCCTGCATTTTATGTCGGGATGACTACTAGGAGTTTACACACCTGCATTAAGGAACATGTTTATAATATCAAAACAAGAAATGAAAATAGGCTAATATTCCCCCTGGTCTCAATGAATATGTGAGTATCAAACCAGTACTGACAGCTAAAGCAGTCAGAGTTTGATTCACTCAGCATATAATTCATTAGATTTTATGCAAGGGGTACAAACATTCATTACAAATATTAATTATTTGATTTTTTATGTATTGTTGTATTAGTGTGTTTTTGAAATATAATTGTACAACTGTATATGAATTTCATATATTTTAAACTAGCGTTTTTTGAATGTGGTGCTTTAAATCTTAATTAACAGTAATTATGACCATTATATAAAGTATGTGTAGCACTAGTGCAGTTTTATCTGAAGAAGTCTTGTATGAAGATGAAAGCGCTCATCTGTGGATTTGTATAAAAGTTTATTGCTTCTACTGGTGGCCTGGAACTCTTTTATTTTTATTTTCAGTAGTTTTTGTGCATTATTGTGAGTTTCAGAACCCAGACTGTAAAAGTAGCCAACTCCAAATCCAGCTCCAGACAAGTGACAACACTGACAAGTATAGTACCTCAGGGTTCAGTCCTGGGACCGCTCTTGTTTGGTATCTACTTCTCTGAAGTACAGACCAACATTAAAGGACTCTGGCTAAAAAAGTTTGCAGATGGCTGCAAACTGGAAGCCATTATTGAATCCCCAAATGATTTAGATATTCTACAAAAGAGCCTTACAGAAACAGATGCTTGGTGCCAGAGCCATGAGCTCAAGCTTAATGCCAAGAAATGTATAGTTATCCCCTTTGGGAAAAAACATGTACCCATGAATTACCACATAGGTGGCAGTACACTAAACACCGAAAGTGTGATGACAGACTTAGGGACACAGGTGGACAGTAGTCTCACCTTCAATAACCACATCACCACAACAGTCAGGAAATCCTTCTGTGTGGCACAGATTATCACTAAGGGCTTTTCATCCAGAAAAAAGGAGGTCATTGTCCCACCGTATTCATCCCTCATTAGACCCATTATAAAGTACAACGCCCCATTTGGTATGTACCTCACAAGACATCTGCAACAGCTGGAAAGGCCGCAGAAATATCTCACTAAAAGAATTACAGGCCTAAAGCAGATGCCCTATGCTTGCTTGCGTCTTTTGGCTTTTCCCAGTTAGGGGTCACCACAGCGGAACTCGGTCCGCTAATGATTGGCAGTTGATTTTTACGTACCGGCTTGCCAGGCCTGATGCACAACCTTCAATGAATGTACACCCATTCATGCATGTCTCCACGCAGAAGACGCTCTAGCTGAGAATCTAATTGGACAGTGTCTTACTGTGAGGCGACAATGCTACCGCAGCACCACCTGACCATCTAAAAAATCTCCAGCTATACTCTGTGGCATATCATCTACTCAGAGGTGATCTCTGCTTAACATACAAGGCCATGTCAAACCCTGAGCTGTTGGACATGCTCCACTTAAAGAAATCCAAATCCTTCAGAGCCATACACTCGAGGGATCTAAACCATTTCATCACAATGAACAAAACATGCTGGAGGGATAGGTTCCTGACCCAGAGACTCCCCATACTCTGGAATAGACTGCCTATACATGTCAAACAGAGTGCCTCCTTGGCCCTCTTCAAAAGGAACCTTGGCAACTGGATGGGAGATAGGAAATTCACCCCGGGGATCATGTCAGTCACCCTGCTAGACAGGTGTCCAGGGAAGTAAATATTGTGGGAAGAAATATCCAGGGAATTGTTATGGCTAGGCTTGTATAGGCCCTAGGGCTGGTAGCCTAGTACCAACTTATGAACCTATAAACCTATATATTAGAAGGCCATCAAGCCACAATAGATATGAGTGAAAAAATTACGGTAGATTTAATTGCAACAGCCAAGGACTGTATATCTAGCTACCTGCCAGGAATGTTCCGCGTTTTATGTTGGGAAGACAGAGCACAGATTAAGAGAGAGAATACATGAGAACTTATATGAAATCTAAAACAAAAAAATTACTAATGCTCTGTGTAAACAGATCAGCAGCAGTCTTTCCCATTCTTTTAAATTTTGTGCATTAGTACAAGCAGGCACAACCCAAGGGGTGGACCATGGAAATTAATTTTGGAACAGCAGGAGCATTGGTGGCAAGTGAAGTTCAATGCACCACCCAGGCACAATGATATGATTTCTACCTCTTGCTTATTAAAATTAAAATCTTATCTTAAGTGATTTTAGGTATCATCATAATTTTCATATTTATTCTTGCTGTATTTAAGAAATGCTACAATGTTTATTAAATGAAGATATAGAGGGTTTTAATTCTACTGGCTCATTTACTCCATGTGACTGCGATATTAGTTATTTAAGTTCTGTGTAATGGTCTTATTTGTTTTCTGATGAATTTCAAAGTTTTTGGATGAAAGCACTAAGAACTTTAATAAAAAAGCTTCCTTTTATAATGGCTTGGTGAACCGTGGTTCTTTGATTCAGTATAATGAGCACACTACCATATTGCCCCACATCCTTCACCGGGTCTGACAGCTTGTCCTAACACCCTGCACTTCCCTGATATGGCCTGGGGCTAATGCAGATCCTAAGGGCATCCTAGGTGTCTTGCAATCCTTTCACTCAGTGGGAAGTATTTTTCTTTAATGCTTACCCTTTAGTCCCTCTTCAGTTTTGTGATCTCCATGGTTGCGATGTGGGATGGACATGCAGTGAGGACATGTGGTGTATTGCCACACCACCCCAGCATCTCAGCCAGGTTGACCAACCTGCCACCCTCTTTGGACACCACTTCTTCATACATGACATCCCAAGGTTCCACCAGGAATCATCACAGGGGAATGCCTATGTAATCAGCTTCCTAGGATGATAACACCCATCTCTCCCTGCTGCTTCATCTATCATCCAAGCCACTGAATAAACCTAGGTCACCTGAGCTGTAGTTAGGGCTTTATCCCTCTGTACCACTGGAGTGGCTGAGTATGGGATGATTGTACTGATGCATAAATAAATATGGAGAACACCACTGGGCTAATGACTGAATCTTGGGGGTCTTCTGCACTGAAGTCTCATATGGTCCATGCAATCAAAGAAGTCCGAATAGCCAGTAAAGCAGAAGTAAATATTTTTTTCCTGGAATTCCAAGGATTTTTGTGTTATCCAACCAATGTTGTTAGCTTAATGGTGTTTCTGTTCCTTAAAAACTAGCCTGCACATCTTGCTGTTCTCTCTCCATATATTGCTGAAGCCTATCTTGAGAAATCTTCAGGATTACCTTGCTAGCAGGTGAAACAAGTACAATTTTTTGATAACTGGAACACTCTTTAAACTTGGCCATTTTAGTGACTGGAATATAAATTGACTTTTTCTGATCTACTGGATAAAGAAAATTTTTTTTTCAAAATTTGTTGATGAACTCCAAGCAATACTGTAACAGCAACATTTTGAAAGATTTTAAACTAATCAACCGGAATCCCATCACTTTCTGCAGTCCTACTATTATCACGTATTTTTAAGACCCATTAACCATGCTTAATAATTTCTGGCTTTAAATCAGAGAAATACGTTAATATGTATCAGTGGCATTAGAACTCATATAGTTCATCTGTATATTTATGCCATCTCTTCTTAATACCTTTTCCTTCTTCTACGTCACTTGCATCTTTATCTTTTATCATGTTCATTTTTACCTGGAAGATTCCCTTAGTATCACATATATTCTTGAAAAAAGTGTTTTCTTCCCCATTGTATTATCTTCTTCAAGTTCTTTGTACTGATGTGTTAAATATGTCTTCTTATCCATTCTTGTTATTCTCGGAAGCTCTGCATTTAGTTTTATGTATTTCCCCTACCTCCGCTTCCTTTTAAATCCCTTCTTTTTTCAGTCACTTCTAAGGACTCCACAGATAGACATTTTGCCTTTTTAGTCTACTATTTAAAATATTTTGTTACATCCTGGACAATGACACTGTGTTTTATTTATATTTCTTTAGACCCTCTCTCCTGTAGATTGAATCCCTTAAATCAGTTATTTATCTTCACTACAGGTTAATTTGGAATTTTTTAAATCTAATTTCTTGTAAGCATGAATGCTTTTCTTGTTTTCTTTATTTAATCACATTTTTTTTTATAAGAAGCTAATGATCTAAGTCATAGTCAGTACCATGTCTCAGTTTGTCTGATTATATAGAGATCTTCTATTTCTGATTGTGAAATATATAGTCAGTCTCATTTTGGTATTTACCATTTGGTGATATCCATGTGTAAAGTTGTCTCTTGGACTGCAGAGTTCTACTAAGGCATGCCCACTTCATCTTGTACTCCAAGGCAAAGATTGTTCATTATTCCAGTACTTATTATATTTAGCATTCCAGTTACCTATGGTAATATTTTTATTATGTTATTTTCTGAAAACAAATCCTTATAAAACTTGTGGACTTCCTCCCTTTCATCATGTAGCTGGAGCATAAAATTGTATTGCTGTAATTTTGAATATCTTGTCTCTGTCTGAGAATGTTCTCTCGTGTTTTCTTTTTTTTTTTTTTTTTGGGGGGGGGGGGTTATCCAAGTTTTAATCTTTGACACCCAACTATGAAGGCAATTTCATTTCATCTGCATGACTCTTGTCCACAGTAGAAGATATGATGATGGCCTCGTAAAATGAGCAATTCCAACACATTTTATTTCAACAATTACCACTGTTTCACTGTTTGCTTTTTGTGAACTTATCCTTAACCTCATTAAGTTTACCTTAGTTAATAGTTCTTATGTTCTAAATTCCAACAGTGTATAGTCCTTTGCAGCACTGGACGTTTGTTTCATCTTTGAGTATCTCAACAGATAGACAACCTTTTAGCTTTACTCTATCCATACTATGACCTCTAACATTACTTGTATGTATCAGTTCTTTTCTTCACCAGTCATGTACTCCATGCTTTCAGACCTGATGACCTCATCTTCTGGTGTCATTTTAAGATGTTTCTGCCAGTTTTTTTTCCCAATAGGAATTTAGGGCAATAAGTAAATAAAAATAAAAACAGTTTAGTCAGTTGCCATTACCTTCCCTAGTGGAACATATTTAGTCTGATCTTTTTGCCATCGCCTGCTCATCTCAGTGTCCCTAAATAATATAAGTCATGGCTTCACTGAGAAATAAAAGTTAATTTACCTTAAAAAGGTAATAGACCTGCAGCACTGGTGGTATGTGGGGATAAAGTATGACTACAGACTAGTCAACTCGAGTTTGATTAGTAGCTCAGGTGTCTAATTATAATGGATTGAGAACCCTATTAAACATCAGGAAACTAAAATATTTTAAACATTTGCACAAACTATGAATCACCATGATACAATTGTAGCTGCGGGTGAAATGATGAGGAAGGAGTATTTTACTATGCAAGATCGAGTCCAGATGGAATCAATCTTGATTTAAAATAGAGTCTGACGTATATGCTTGAATAAAGTTTCCTTTCTTTAAGCAGACATAGATTTCACCTTGTTTGTTGTGTGCTTAATTTAGTTAAAATGAAACTTGTTTCTTTTCATAGTCAGTGATATGCTAGTCTGCTAGACTGTCTGAGAATGTACTAGAATGCATTGTTTGCATTAATTACTCAATTATGTTACTTTTCATTGGTCAGCAGACATAATCTGATGAATACCTGTTTAGTATACAATGTACTTTTATTATAAATATTAGTGGTTTCCTTTATTTGGGGAGGTTCCAGTAAATGTGCTTCGTCTCCTACAATTGCCATAAAAAGTATTATATATTTTAATACTAGGCATTACAAACTGACTTTAACAGCTCATGAGTTACAAGGGACAGAGCACTTATAAAGGCAACATTAAGAGTGTTCAGTAAAATCAGGGACACATGAGAGGGAGGAGTTTGTGTGTCTGTGTGGTTGGGGCACCATACCTGTTAACAGTGATGAAGAATTCAGGACAAAGCTAGGAGGAACACAAGATGGCAGCAGGGAGAAGCTTTAAATTAGTACTTCCCGTCCCTTAATAATCTAATAAAGCACCCATTTCTTGTGTCATGATACATTTTCCAAACAGTAAGATGAATGAACTTTTAGCATTGTTTATTGTCTGGACCTGCTGACCAGATTCATGCAACTAAATGATTTTCTGACCAACTCAGATGTATACATGTCTTACTGCAGGTATTTCTGAAGGAGTTCACATGGCTAATTAGCATAGATTCCACTAGAATTATCTCCTTTGTGATAGGCAACAGAGACAGCCCACCACACTGTTCACCTTTTGGGAAGATCATTGAGGTATGGCTGTCTCTGACTTAGAAATAGCTTACTGCTAAGAGTAAAACAGGCTTAACCCTTGCGGTAATCTTTTGAATCTTTCCTTGGGTTCTGCAATGTTTTATTATTCTGTTGTTTCTAAACCATAATGCTAAGAATAAATGTAAACTTAAGGAAAACTTACTTTCTCTCATTTTTTCTACTTTGTATAATATACTGACTACATCGGATGCAAAACGATTTGAAAACCCAAGAACTATTCTTCGGTTTATGTTGTGTAATTCTTAAGTTTAGCTATAGCATATGCAACTATTTTATTTATTTACAAGCAAGGAAATTAGACTTGGGCTGCAAGTTATAATTGTAGGTAAACAACAGTGTGTATCATCCAGTCCTTCACAGAAATTTCTTTTAATGTTATTTCATGCATTAATTAATTCTATCAATATCAGGTGTAGTACTGTATTATAAAGTCCGATGTTTAAGAGGATCTTATTATTTAACAGTTGGATTAATACGATACTTAAGCATTTCTGACAAGTGTAATCATCAGTGTTTCTTCAAAGCTGTATTTATTAATGTTTGCTCTTGTTGCAGCCCAAGCCATGACTTAAAAGGGTTAATAAAATCTGTGTAGGCTCTGTGAAGATGTACCCATGTACACGGTCACTGTTCCTCCTAGGCAACATGCCATATGTATTAATTATGGCACACTGCTGAGGGAGAACACAATAACATGGGTTTTGAATATATGTAAGCAACACTGTAGAGGCTGTGCCATACTTGTGGACTGTCTAGAAAACTTCTGGGCAGTTGGTAAGGACAGCACAAAATCCTTTGGCCCATTAACCTGGAACGAAAGGTGAACAACATATATTACTTCATGAAATTGCAATTTAAATTTTTTGTTGCATGTATGTGCTTGCTTGACTGGTGTGCCACATTGCACAGCTATGCTTACCATTTCTCACATATACAGCACACATCTGTTAGACATCTAAAATTAGAAACCAGATGTATTCAATTCTAATTATATATATATATATATATATATATATATATATTTTTTTTTTTTTTGGGTGCTTGTTTGCATGGTATGGCACACTGCTTAGCTATCCTTAGCTGTGCTTATATATACAGCAGACATCTGCTAGACATCTAAAAACAGAAACTGGATGCATTCAATTGTTGCAGGGGTTAGCAATGTGCACCTGTGTAGTGAAGCTGTGCTATGCTTACAGGCACCTTTGTAGTATATGTGAAATATACAAGCTCCCTTCCCTATCCCAGTGGCTACATAGGTTGAGTCGTGCAGTAGGTCCTGGGTTCAAGTCTTGAGCAGTCATGTTTATTGCTGTGATATTGCTGTGAAAATGTGTCAGGTGACTGAAACATCAGTTTAGTTTAAAATTAAAAAAATGTTACATTTGGAAAAGCTGCACAATACTTAACAGCGCTTAAACTTGGTCAACAGTCTACTCCCATTTGAGTGTTGCTAAGCTGTGCTTACACATGGTTTTTGTGAGTTTGCGCAATGCTAAGTGGTATGGCACTTTTTTGAAAGTTACAGCATGACATGCAAGGGCAGAAATGCAGCCTATTTAAAGGCTAATAAGCTGGAATTTCACATCATTCATTGGTGTCTTAACTTGGCTGTGGATATGCCTGGTGCTGTTGGTGAAGGAGTGTGTTTTTGTGCTCAGAAGTGGGGAGTGCAGGAGTCCAGAGTTTTTGTTGGACTCCTGATTAAGAATTATGAACCCTGGCTGCTGCAGGGTAACTACCAGGGCTCAGAGTGTATGTCTGAGGCCTGGGATTGGATGTTCAGGGAACTTACCAGTGCTATTGGTATCCCCCGCATTGGTGAGCAGTATCGTCACCACTATGATGACCTGAGGCACACAAAGAGGGCAACCTTGGAAACCTGGGTCCAAGAATCTAGGGCTGGGCAAGCCCACAGACATGTAAGTATGTTTGTCAGTAATTTAGAAATATACAAGCTGAATCTGTGCAAAACTGGCATGCATAATGGTTTGCTTTTCTTACCACTGCTGCAGAAGAGAGGGTTTGCAATGTCCAGTGCCATGCAGGGCACCTGGCTGGGATGAGACAATCATGCGTTAAGTAGGAAAACATCAAAGTAATAACTTAATACATAATGTAGTTATACAATAAATTAATTACAGAGTTTGCAGTCTTAACAGTCCGGTATGACATACCTGGGACATCCTACATCTTTTTTAATGTGTCACTGCCTACCTGAAATGGTAAAGCAAGTAAGCATGCAGTACTGTGTAGCATAGCTTCCAAACATCAGTTAATGTTGGGGTCTACCCAGATTAAGAGTCACTATTCTGGTCTGCTCATTATCTGAAATATGCTGTAGGTTGCACTCAATAAATGAACAAGGTATATGGGTGAGTTAACAGAGGTCCTACACAGCTATCCATGGTCTACACGCCAGAGTTGAAGCAGCATTAATCAATACATGTTAAAGAGTGATGGTACTTTGATAAGTAATGTTTTCAATTAAAGTGTTCACTATTCCTGAATTCACTGCGTGTATGTTCTAATTTGACACCAGTCAAGTGTTATATGCAACTGAATAAATAATGCAGCAAGAAATGTCAGAAATAAATGTATGGCAATACCCAGAGTAAGGTTCAAGTCTGTGTTCTGCTCATTTTGTCTGAAATAATGCCATATATTCTATTCAGTCAATGAACATGGTATATGGGTAAGTCAACTGAAGTCCTGGATAGCTATCCATTTGTCTAAATGCCAGAGTTTAAGCAACATTATCAATAACGTTTAAAAGGAGATGGTGCTTTGATAGCTACTCTTTTAAAAAAGTGTTCACTATTCCTGCATTCACAACATGTGTGTTCTAATCTGACACCAGTCAACTGTTAAGTTTAAATGAATAAAGAATGCAGCAACAAATGTCTGAAATGAATGTAGTGCAATACCCAGAGTAAGGTTCAAGCTTGTGTTCTGCTCATTTTGTCTGAAATATTGCTGTATATTCCACTCAATAATTGAACATGGTATATGGGTAAGTTAACTGAAGTCCTGGACAACTATCCATGTGTTTAAATACCAGATTTTAAGAAACATTATCAATAAAGTTTTAAACAAGATTATGCTTTGATAAGTAATCATTTCAAATAAGTTTATTTTTCCTGTATTCACTGCATGTGTGTTCTAATCCAGCACCAGTCAAATTTCAGAAATATGCAGTGCAATGCCCATATTAAATGTCAAACTTCAGTTCTGATAATTTTCCCCAAAATATGCTGTAGATAGCACTCAGTAAATGAACAAGGTATATGGTTAGGTTAACAGACGTCCTACACGGCCATGCATGTGTGTGTAACTGCCAGATATCTGATGAAGTTCACCTAAGTGAAGTGGATAAAAGCGCTAATAAAGTCATTTTTTATGCTAGTTCTCAGTCCATATTCTTTTGGTTCTGTTGTTTGATAGTTTGTTTTATTTTTGCTGTTTTTGTCTAACTGCCAGATTTCATGTGACATTAAGCATTACAGTATAAAAGGAGATGGTGCTTTGATAACTAATGTTTTCAAATAAAGTGCTCATTATTTATGTGGTCACTGCACTTGGTTTCCAATCTGATACCACACACAGCTATGCATGTGTGTAAATGTACAATCTACAGTTTCACACAAAATGTTGCAATAAAAGTCTTAAAGGAGATGATGTTTTGAGAATTCATTATATTCAAATAAAGTGCATATTATTCCTGTAGTCACTGCTTGTGGGTTCTAATCCCATGGCAGTAAACTAAGAAATGACCAGCTGCCTATTGTGATTAGTGTACATGAACATACCTCTCAATTTTTGCAGAATGTAATGATTACTGCCTCATATGTCTGGTTCTTGATTAGCAGATACATAACATTACTTGGAATGCAATGTATTGGCAAATTCATTATCATGATGCCTAATGTATGAGCACACTTTGTAAAAATGTTCCCTGTAGTTGTGCCTTTGTACCACCATTTGGTAGGGCTTGGCCCATAATGTCCCATGCTAACAGGTCGAGAGCTATGTACGTGCAACATCATCTATACAATATTAGCTGTCACTGTACTCAAAACTGAAATCTGACATATGTAGAAGTATGTCATAGTAGTGTGTACAGTAATATTACCTGCAAAATTACTATTTTTTTTCTTTTACCCCACCCCTTCTCTTATTTAATTTATTAATTACATTTATTATTATGATTTTATATTAATATATAATTTGTATCTAACTCTTATGTTGGCCCTATGTGTAATTTCATATTGCTTTGCTGTTAAAATACTTTCATTTACTTTATTTATTTTTGTGTTCCTCATTATATTCCTTTTTATTTCTTTTGATTAATCATTATTATCTTCTGTTATGTCAATAGTAACATTTGTTTGGTTATGTTTATTTTTATCTTATGAACCAAGGTTGAAGAACAAACTCCAGGAAAACAGCAACCAGTCCAACTCAAACTCTTTATTGACCAAGAAAAACAGTTGTTAAGCGCTTTTGAAAATCTTCATCAGAACAACATTATTTTGTCAGAAACTTTCCCAATATATACCCCCCACTAATTAATCACATGATGTATTCAATTAATCATTTAAAGTAAAACTGACAAATTTTAAAAAACATTACTAAATATAAAATTATCTAATACTATATGCCAATAATTTTAACAGGGGGGTAATAGAACAACTGTCATTTAATCCAGGATAATTACAGGCATCCAGTAAGATCTGCCATCTAAGTTCCTGTTTATCTAAATGTTCATTTCTTATCCACCCCTGTAAATCCTTATGTATCTGTTCTATAATTAAAGCATTAAAATTGTGATTGTCATGTTTTTTAATGTGCCTATAAAGTGCAGTTGTGCATTTTTTGTTTTTGATATCTTAACCATGTTCGTATATCCACTTTATAAAAGCCCTACTAGTTTTTCCAACACAAAATGCTAAACATTGATTACATTGCACAAGATAAACAACATTGGATGTATTACATGAAAAATGTCCTTTATCTTTTTACTTCCTGTTCCTAATACAAAAACTATCCATAGTATTTATATAGGAACATAAAGAACAACAACCACATTTTTGCACCAAGCTGAGCCTGTCTCATAACTGTATTATAAAAATTCCCTTTTTCCAATCTAACTTTTAGAGACCTATCCTTTTTATAGACCACAGCTGGTGTGGGACCCACCTTTTCCACCAAGTCATTATTTTTAAGCATTATATAAAAATGTTTACGAATACTACTAAAAATCAAATCACTATCCAAATTAAAAGTAGTGATAAAACTAAGTATGTATTTATTTCCTTCAGTTGATGTATTAACATAGTTCCTTTTATCATTCAACTTATAACCCAATATGGATAAATATGTTCATCACTATCCAAATTAAAAGTAGTGATAAAACTAAGTATGTATTTATTCCCTTCAGTTGATGTATTAACATAGATCCTTTTATCATTCAACTTACAACCCAATATGGATAAATATGTTCAATTTCCTCTTTTGGTAATAACTTCATTATATAACCTATTTAATAGACCTTCTGGGTAGGCCCTTCTTCGAAATATATCAGCTATCTTGTTAGCTTCTCTAGTAAACTGATCGTTTTTAGAAACCATTTTGGCTGCCCGAACAAGTTGCCCCTTTACTACTGCTTTTTTTTGGTGTTCGGGGTGCCAACTAGAATAATATAGATATGTGTTAGAAAAGGTTGGTTTCCTATATACATTAGAATTAAAACAATGGTTTTCAAAATCCTTTCCAACCTCAACATCTAAAACGGAAATTGAACTTGAGTCATAATGGGACGAGAAATTCAAAAAATCAACTGTATTATCTATATATAAACTGTTAAAGCACACTAAACAACTAAACAAAGTAAAAAATCTGCCACGGCTGCTTGCCAATGTAAAACAAAGCTTTTATTGACTGTAATTTTAAGCGTTTTTCATTTGCCCAATATGCAAACTTCTTCAGAAACAGTATAAAATTTTAAAAACCATATAAATAGTCTCAGGTGTAAACAATTGACCAATCATGTTAAGACATACCTCATTCCTTACTTCCTTAAAGGCACACAAAAATACTAAATGTGTTGTTGAAAATCATCTTTCACTAAAATTAAACATGTAATCGTAAGTAAAATTTAAAACCTATACAAATAATACATATTTAACTCAAAATATATATACATAAAGACATATATTAGATACATAGTGGACGCTAAGCGTGCATAAACACTCAATCATCTCTGCAAACTTTTTAATTTTAAAATACTGCTTAAAGAACAGGTTTCATTTAAGCCTGGAAAATTATAAGCATTCAATTTAATCTGCCAGGCTAACTCTAATTCTTCAAGCTGCAAAGGGAAGGGGCCACCCCTAATGTCCTGATGAACCTGGTCAATGGCCAAAAACTTGAATTTATGTTCATTATTTCCCTGGATGTGTTTAGCTAAGGCGTTGTCTAATTTCTTTCTACTTATGGCGTATTGATGCTCATAAATTCTTTCATGGAGCCTACGCTCCGTTTTGCCTACATAAAAAGCAGGACAGCATTGACACCTAGCCAAGCAAACAACCATTCTAGAATTACAGTTGTACCTCCATTTTAATCTAAATTGTAACCCACCAACAATAAACAAGTTCGCTACCTCCACATATTTACAAAAATTACAACTTTGACATTTATCCATACCTGCTATTCTAGGGTAACTACGTATTTCTTGTTCAAGTAGTTTTTTTAAGTTTTTACCCTTCCTAAAAATAACACTAAGAATATCACCCATTTTACTACAAATATTGGGATTAGTTTTAAATAAATCCCAATTTTTCCGGATAATGTCAATACAAAAATAACTGTGTATAGAATATGTAGTGATAAAGCTTATACAAAAGTCTTTAAACTGGGCAGGAATGTGGTCAGTGTTATTAATAACCATTGTATTTGAAAACCCAGTCTGTTCGGGTGTGATGTGTTTAACACCCAGTATGGGTTTGTACATACTAATAGATCTCTTATGTTTAACCTCATCAATTAGGCTATCTAACATAGTCTCTGGATAACCTTGGTGTAGGAACATACTTTTCAACAAGTAACATTCATCTATAAACTCAGCATCCTGACTTACTAGGCGTGAAGCTCTTACTAGTTGTCCCTTGATAACTGAGCACTTCTGGTGATATGGGAGGCAACTTGAAAAGTGTAGGAATGTATTGGAATATGTGCTTTTCCTGTGGATTTTAGCTACAAAACTGCCCAATTCTCTATTCTTAGCTAGCCATATATCTAAATATGCTATTGCTTCTGTATCAAATGTAGACGTGAATTGTAAGTACTGGGTTGACTGGTTGAATTGTTCAAGCACATTATTAATAGTCTCTAGGTCGCCATTTAAAAGGATAAAAATATTGTCTAAATAACATGTGTAATAAACTATATGATCACTGAGACTAGCGTTTTTAAACACAAATTCCAATTCCCAGTAAGCCATTACTAAATTCGCTATGCTTGCCCCACATGGTGAGCCCATAGCGACTCCAACTTTTTGTAAGTAGAAGTTGTTCCCTATCATAAAGAAATTATTGCAGAGTATGAGCTCAAGTAATTCGGTCACCAATGAAATTTCATTGGTGAGGGCTCCATTTTTCTTAAGCACTAAACCCACCCACTCGATCCCCACATCGTGTGGTATACAGGTATAAAGATTTTTCACATCAACTGTGAGAAAGTTGTAGTTCACATTAAACTGCAGACTATCAATTATCCTTAGAAAAGACCAAGAATCTTTACATATTTGGTGCTCTTGTACCAAATATTTATGCAGTATGGAATCTACAACTATCTATATATATCAAAAATTAATTCAGTTTGTCCTTTGCAAACCCATTTCTGTAACTGAAGAAGGAATTTTGTGGGCTTTTGATGCGCATTGTGAACTGGTGGAGTTAAACGAAACTGTAAGTAATGTAATGGCTTTGAACTTGGACATTATTGACAACACTCGGGGTGACTTTAAAATATACAATTATTCAACCAAAGTTCTTAACACTGGACATGCTGATATATTGTCAAAAGGCTTTACTTTTGTACAAGCCAGACGAGCAAATGTAATTGATGTACTTTGTGATTTAAAATTATTCACAAGAAAACTAAATCTTAAAATGTTACTTAATGAGCCATATGTTCAGAAAAATTCATTACACCGGCCCAGTGTATTCAATCCACCTTTGATTAACCCCATTTCAACTTTTGAAAAAGTGTGTGAATATGACATTTGTAATATTGTAAATAATAAGAATGGGTCTAATTTTACAAATGTTACTAATTATAAGAATGTTTTACTCCATGATTTGGTTGATGACAGTGACATTCGGGTAATGAAACCCGACAAGGGGGGGTGGGGTGATTGTTATGAATTCAGTTGATTACCAGTACAAAATCAGTGCCTTGCTTTTTATTGATAAATATTGCGAAGTGTCAAGAAATGAAATTAATGTGGCATTTCGGAGAATTTATTCACTTTTGTGTGACATGCTTTTGCAATACGAGATTAATTAGGATGATTATGATTTTATGCTGAATGACAAACCAGCTTTAGCTAGTATTTTTGGCATACCAAAAATACATAAATGTCTTGAACACCTACCCATTAGACCAATAGTTGATGGGTGCAGGTCTAAAACCTATTACATTGCAAAATGGATTGATAACAAGATAAAAATGGTATATCAAATAATACCAAAATATTAAATAATTTGTGGCAGTTTTTGGATAAATTAAACAATTTACTTTACAGAGAAAATAGATTTTTTTGTGACCATGGATGTTCATGATCTATTTTCTGTTATACCTCATTTTCTGGCTTGTTAAACTTGATTTCTGTATTAGTAGCTGTATTTAGAGCACAACCAAAAGCTGTTTGCTGAATTTCCTGTTTGCACTTAATTTTAAATCGTTTTTTTCTTAAAACTTGCATATTTTCTGTCCTTGACCTAGCACTCTTGTGTGGGGTCATTTACTGCACTGTTGTAACTTGATATTACTTGTGAACCTCTGCTATCTCTGTAAAAAACAAAAACAAAAAAAAAATCTTGCTTTTTTCCCACTTTTCTGAGAGTTAAAAAAGTTCAGTTACAGGCTTGCTGTTCCTGAACTGTTTGAAAGTTTCTGTGAGGCCATTTTGCTTGGGCTGAAGGAGGGTCTCTGTGTTTATCAGTGGGAGTGACTAACATTGAGCAGCTTCCCTGCCCCGGAGAGGTGGTTACTGACTTGAAACTGTAGTTTTATTGGCCACTAGGGGTCATTTCCATAACTCCTTCATCTTCCTCTCTTAAAACCTAGTTGCCTCGTGGTTTGAGCGTCTTTTCAGGCTTGTTGGCTGTTGGTGAAGCACCCTCCAAGAGGAAAAACGCTGAGAGAAGAAGGAGCCACTTTTGAGATATTAAGTATTTTTGCTCTGTTTATTTGCTAAGTTTTTCTGCATAGCTGCCTAGCTTGAGCATTTTCTGGCTTGTTAAACTTGATTTCTGTATTAGTAGCTGTATTTAGAGCACAACCAAAAGCTGTTTGCTGAATTTCCTGTTTGCACTTAATTTTAAATCGTTTTTTCTTAAAACTTGCATATTTTCTGTCCTTGACCTAGCACTCTTGTGTGGGGTCATTTACTGCACTGTTGTAACTTGATATTACTTGTGAACCTCTGCTATCTCTGTATAAAACAAAACAAAAAAAAAAAATCTTGCTTTTTTCCCACTTTTCTGAGAGTTAAAAAAGTTCAGTTACAGGCTTGCTGTTCCTGAACTGTTTGAAAGTTTCTGTGAGGCCATTTTGCTTGGGCTGAAGGAGGGTCTTTGTGCTAATCAGTGGGAGTGACGAACATTGCGCAGCTTCCCTGCCCCGGAGAGGTGGTTACTGACTTGAAACTGTAGTTTTATTGGCCACTAGGGGTCATTTCCATAACTCCTTCATCTTCCTCTCTTAAAACCTAGTTGCCTCGTGGTTTGAGCGTCTTTTCAGGCTTGTTGGCTGTTGGTGAAGCACCCTCCAAGAGGAAAAACGCTGAGAGAAGAAGGGAGCCACTTTTGAGATATTAAGTATTTTTCTCTGTTTATTTGCTAAGTTTTTCTGCATAGCTGCCTAGCTTGAGCATTTTCTGGCTTGTTAAACTTGATTTCTGTATTAGTAGCTGTATTTAGAGCACAACCAAAAGCTGTTTGCTGAATTTCCTGTTTGCACTTAATTTTAAATCGTTTTTTCTTAAAACTTGCATATTTTCTGTCCTTGACCTAGCACTCTTGTGTGGGGTCATTTACTGCACTGTTGTAACTTGATATTACTTGTGAACCTCTGCTATCTCTGTATAAAACAAAAACAAAAAAAAAATCTTGCTTTTTTCCCACTTTTCTGAGAGTTAAAAAGTTCAGTTACAGGCTTGCTGTTCCTGAACTGTTTGAAAGTTTCTGTGAGGCCATTTTTGCTTGGGCTGAAGGAGGGTCTCTGTGTTTATCAGTGGGAGTGACTAACATTGAGCAGCTTCCCTGCCCCCCCGGAGAGGTGGTTACTGACTTGAAACTGTAGTTTTATTGGCCACTAGGGGTCATTTCCATAACTCCTTCATCTTCCTCTCTTAAAACCTAGTTGCCTCGTGGTTTGAGCGTCTTTTCAGGCTTGTTGGCTGTTGGTGAAGCACCCTCCAAGAGGAAAAACGCTGAGAGAAGAAGGGAGCCACTTTTGAGATATTAAGTATTTTTTCTCTGTTTATTTGCTAAGTTTTTCTGCATAGCTGCCTAGCTTGAGCATTTTCTAGCTTGTTAAACTTGATTTCTGTATTAGTAGCTGTATTTAGAGCACAACCAAAAGCTGTTTGCTGAATTTCCTGTTTGCACTTAATTTTAAATCGTTTTTTTCTTAAAACTTGCATATTTTCTGTCCTTGACCTAGCACTCTTGTGTGGGGTCATTTACTGCACTGTTGTAACCTGATATTACTTGTGAACCTCTGCTATCTCTGTAAAAAACAAAACAAAAAAAAAATCTTGCTTTTTTCCCACTTTTCTGAGAGTTAAAAAAGTTCAGTTACAGGCTTGCTGTTCCTGAACTGTTTGAAAGTTTCTGTGAGGCCATTTTGCTTGGGCTGAAGGAGGGTCTCTGTGTTTATCAGTGGGAGTGACTAACATTGAGCAGCTTCCCTGCCCCGGAGAGGTGGTTACTGACTTGAAACTGTAGTTTTATTGGCCACTAGGGGTCATTTCCATAACTCCTTCATCTTCCTCTCTTAAAACCTAGTTGCCTCGTGGTTTGAGCGTCTTTTCAGGCTTGTTGGCTGTTGGTGAAGCACCCTCCAAGAGGAAAAACGCTGAGAGAAGAAGGGAGCCACTTTTGAGATATTAAGTATTTTTCTCTGTTTATTTGCTAAGTTTTTCTGCATAGCTGCCTAGCTTGAGCATTTTCTGGCTTGTTAAACTTGATTTCTGTATTAGTAGCTGTATTTAGAGCACAACCAAAAGCTGTTTGCTGAATTTCCTGTTTGCACTTAATTTTAAATCGTTTTTTCTTAAAACTTGCATATTTTCTGTCCTTGACCTAGCACTCTTGTGTGGGGTCATTTACTGCACTGTTGTAACTTGATATTACTTGTGAACCTCTGCTATCTCTAAAAACAAAACAAAAAAAAATCTTGCTTTTTCCCACTTTTCTGAGAGTTAAAAGTTCAGTTACAGGCTTGCTGTTCCTGAACTGTTTGAAAGTTTCTGTGAGGCCATTTTGCTTGGGCTGAAGGAGGGTCTCTGTGTTTATCAGTGGGAGTGACTAACATTGAGCAGCTTCCCTGCCCCGGAGAGGTGGTTACTGACTTGAAACTGTAGTTTTATTGGCCACTAGGGGTCATTTCCATAACTCCTTCATCTTCCTCTCTTAAAACCTAGTTGCCTCGTGGTTTGAGCGTCTTTTCAGGCTTGTTGGCTGTTGGTGAAGCACCCTCCAAGAGGAAAAACGCTGAGAGAAGAAGGGAGCCACTTTTGAGATATTAAGTATTTTTCTCTGTTTATTTGCTAAGTTTTTCTGCATAGCTGCCTAGCTTGAGCATTTTCTGGCTTGTTAAACTTGATTTCTGTATTAGTAGCTGTATTTAGAGCACAACCAAAAGCTGTTTGCTGAATTTCCTGTTTGCACTTAATTTTAAATCGTTTTTTTCTTAAAACTTGCATATTTTCTGTCCTTGACCTAGCACTCTTGTGTGGGGTCATTTACTGCACTGTTGTAACTTGATATTACTTGTGAACCTCTGCTATCTCTGTAAAAACAAAAACAAAAAAAATCTTGTTTGTTTCCCACTTTTCTGAGAGTTAAAAGTTCAGTTACAGGCTTGCTGTTCCTGAACTGTTTGAAAGTTTCTGTGAGGCCATTTTTGCTTGGGCTGAAGGAGGGTCTCTGTGTTTATCAGTGGGAGTGACTAACATTGAGCAGCTTCCCTGCCCCGGAGAGGTGGTTACTGACTTGAAACTGTAGTTTTATTGGCCACTAGGGGTCATTTCCATAACTCCTTCATCTTCCTCTCTTAAAACCTAGTTGCCTCGTGGTTTGAGCGTCTTTTCAGGCTTGTTGGCTGTTGGTGAAGCACCCTCCAAGAGGAAAAACGCTGAGAGAAGAAGGGAGGCACTTTTGAGATATTAAGTATTTTTCTCTGTTTATTTGCTAAGTTTTTCTGCATAGCTGCCTAGCTTGAGCATTTTCTGGCTTGTTAAACTTGATTTCTGTATTAGTAGCTGTATTTAGAGCACAACCAAAAGCTGTTTGCTGAATTTCCTGTTTGCACTTAATTTTAAATCGTTTTTTCTTAAAACTTGCATATTTTCTGTCCTTGACCTAGCACTCTTGTGTGGGGTCATTTACTGCACTGTTGTAACTTGATACTACTTGTGAACCTCTGCTATCTCTAAAAAACAAAACAAAAAAAAATCTTGCTTTTTCCCACTTTTCTGAGAGTTAAAAAAGTTCAGTTACAGGCTTGCTGTTCCTGAACTGTTTGAAAGTTTCTGTGAGGCCATTTTTGCTTGGGCTGAAGGAGGGTCTCTGTGTTTATCAGTGGGAGTGACTAACATTGAGCAGCTTCCCTGACCCCCGGAGAGGTGGTTACTGACTTGAAACTGTAGTTTTATTGGCCACTAGGGGTCATTTCCATAACTCCTTCATCTTCCTCTCTTAAAACCTAGTTGCCTCGTGGTTTGAGCGTCTTTTCAGGCTTGTTGGCTGTTGGTGAAGCACCCTCCAAGAGGAAAAAACGCTGAGAGAAGAAGGGAGCCACTTTTGAGATATTAAGTATTTTTTCTCTGTTTATTTGCTAAGTTTTTCTGCATAGCTGCCTAGCTTGAGCATTTTCTGGCTTGTTAAACTTGATTTCTGTATTAGTAGCTGTATTTAGAGCACAACCAAAAGCTGTTTGCTGAATTTCCTGTTTGCACTTAATTTTAAATCGTTTTTTTCTTAAAACTTGCATATTTTCTGTCCTTGACCTAGCACTCTTGTGTGGGGTCATTTACTGCACTGTTGTAACTTGATATTACTTGTGAACCTCTGCTATCTCTAAAAACAAAAACAAAAAAAATCTTGCTTTTTCCCACTTTTCTGAGAGTTAAAAAGTTCAGTTACAGGCTTGCTGTTCCTGAACTGTTTGAAAGTTTCTGTGAGGCCATTTTGCTTGGGCTGAAGGAGGGTCTCTGTGTTTATCAGTGGGAGTGACTAACATTGAGCAGCTTCCCTGCCCCGGAGAGGTGGTTACTGACTTGAAACTGTAGTTTTATTGGCCACTAGGGGTCATTTCCATAACTCCTTCATTTGTCCTCGGAGGAGTGGTTTAGGGCAGTGACTGGTGGTTTGTTGGCCAATTTGGGTCATTTCCTGTCTTTTCCAGCCCCTGCTATAAAGCACGCTTTAGCGATTTAGCCGATTTAGCCGATTTAGCGGAGTTGCTACTGTTGCACACTAGGGCAGCGCCGGTTAAGCAGGTTTAAACTATTCGGCTACCTAAAGTCCACTCTTCAAATTTTCCCTTAAAACTACCTTCCTCGAACTATACTACTGATCTAATCAGCGTATCCTATAATTAAAAGATCATCTCTACTTGACTCCAAGTAGACTATTCTCTATCTGTTAAACGTAGCACTTGCTCCTACAGTACTTATTACCTTGATACGGCACTCTTGTCATAGATAGTACCCCAAAAGGCAACCCCCATTTCTCGGTCACCCACGTCCCCGGAATCTTTTTTAAAGTTTTTGTCTATTCCTTCTAGCATGTCGAGGGATCAGTTGCTAGTGTCCTCTCCTGCTCAGCTGGTGAACCTGGGAATATTGAGGCAATGTTACAATTGCCTCATGTACACAGACAACCCTCTCCTCCTCCCACAAAACACAAATACATGCGAGAGATGCAACTACACGGCCAAACTGGAGGCTGAGCTCTCTCAACATAGGACTGGCAAGACCAGTCAGGAGGAGAAGGTTACCACACACACTATAGACCCAGTCTCACATATTACCATTACAACCTCAAATCATACACATAAACACACAAAGACATACTCGAGGCTCTGATCAAAAATCTACCAAAACAGCAGAGGCCACCAAAGCAGACACCCAAACAACCACCACCTCAGAACACAACACCTGCAACACATAGACCTCACAGTCAGAGTGTCAAACAGTCACAGCCCTTAAGGCCAAACACAATGCCAGACACACTAGTCATTGGTGACTCCATAGTCAGACACACTGGCGTCCCGCTCACCAGACTGAGTAAGGAGAAGGTCACAGTAAGCTGCCTGTCGGGCGCTAGAATCCGCCACATAACGCAAGCACTCAGGTCTCTCAACAGCAGGTACAAATATGATTCAGTCATTGTCCACGCTGGTGTAAACGACCTGAGACGTACCTCCTTGGACTACATGAAAAGAGACATTGAGGAGCTCTCTGATTATGTAGCCCAGACAGGTATGACCCTGACCTTGAGCAGTATCCTACCTTCACCAAGAATGATGCCACAATACAGAGATAAGATGATCAGCTTTAACAATTGGCTTAAACACTGGTGTCATTCAAAGGGGATCCAGTGTCTGTCTGCCTGGGATGACATGCTGGACAAGCCACGCTGCTTCGGATGGCTTGCACCTGTCACACCTGGGATTCCGGATATTGGCAAAGGCTCTTGCCACCCCCATAGTGCCTTTTTTAGGCAAGGCTCAAATTCTAAACTTACCACCCTAGAACACAAAAAAGGAAAAAAACTAAGGGTAATGCTGCTCAATGCCAGAAGTCTAAATCTCAAAATGCACGCACTCGAGGCCCTTCTCAGTATGGAGAACATCGATGTCTGTGCTGTGACAGAAACCTGGTTCAAGGCTCCTGAGAGCACCCGGCGCTATCAGGTTTTACCTCATATCATGCGTTCCGGCCCCAAAATCTGGACAATACCAAGAAAGGAGGGGGGGTATCCATATTCATCAAGGACACCCACACCTCAAGACTGGTGGCAACGCACGATGCATCGGAGACCATCCAGGTGCAATTAACCATAGGCAAGACTGCTCTGCAAATTGTAGCATGTTACAGGCCACCCTCACAAACTCAGGAACCTCACATGGCCTTCCTGAAAACACTAGAGGGATAAATGTATCACCAAACACCATCATACTAGGTGACTTCAATTACCCTAATATAGACTGGGAACACTACTCAAGCCCAAACACCCTAGCCCAAAAGTTCCTGGAATTCATAAACTCAAATGCCATGGAACAACTAGTCACCATCCCCACAAGAGGAGATAACATACTTGATCTCATCATCACGAACATGGGAGCACAATGTTCAACACCGGAGGTGTACCCCTCACTGGTGAGATCAGACCACAAACTAATCTCGCTGGAGGTCCTCATCCCACCCCACCTGAAATAAAAAAGACCACAGTAAAGAACTTCTCAAAAGCCGACTTCACACTTCTAAAGACTAGTGTGGTCTCCTTTAAGGCCCCTGAGCCGGCGGAAAACAGTACTCAAGCCGCTGAATCACTTACAAATGCCTTCTACCAGCACCTGCAGGACTGCATGGATAAGGCAATCCCAAGCAAAACAAAGACTCTTTGTACCAAAGGCAAGCATCCAGTCTGGTGGACCCCAGCCATAAACAAACTCTACAACAAAAGGAGGAAGCTACTACAAGATAGAGCAAAATCCTTAAAAGGTAAGACACCCTTGATCACTATAAGTAAAAAACTAAGAGCTCTCATAAAATCATCCAAAGCAAATTTCGAGAGAAAAATAGCTAAAGACTCAAAAGACAATCATAAGGCCTTCTTTAGCTATGTTAGAAACCTGGGAGGAAACTCCCAGATATGCTCAGAGCTAGTTCAAAATGATGTGAAGATTACTGATCCTACAGACATTGCCAACATACTGGCTGACAAGTTCAGTGCAAACTTCTCCCCCCCCTCCCCCCCAAAAGGAGAGATATCTATACCAAACGATTGCAGCCCCCAAACATCTCCAGCGCCCAAGTGAGAACTGCTCTCTCCAAAGCAAAAACACAGCATCCATGGGACCTGATGGTGTCCCCGGCTGTGTGCTCCATGAACTCAATGAGGAATTAAACCCACAGCTAGGACAGCTGTTTAATCAAAGTCTTACCTCTGGATACGTACCCAGGGAGTGGCGCACTGCAACTGTGGTACCACTTCACAAAGGCGGTGCCTCCACCGACCCTGGAAATTACCGGCCCATTAGCTTGACAAGCCTTATCTGCAAAGCCATGGAGAGGATCATAATGGACCTCATAAATAAAGACATAGGGAATTTGCAGACTTTGGATCCAACCCAGTTTGGCTTTGTCAAAGGCAGATCATGCCTTTTAAACTTGGTTGACTTTTTGAAACAGTCACCAAAGCCATTGATGAGGGAAAGGCAGTCCATACAGCCTACCTCGATCTGGCTAAGGCCTTGATACAATACCCCATTCGGGTATCATTGAAAAACTCATCAGCTTAAATGTCAACCCATACATCACAAGATGGGTTGCAAACTGGCTGAGTGACAGAACCCACAGGGTCAGAGCTGCTGGCGCCATGTCAGACTCAAAGCCTGTCACAAGTGGTGTCCCACAGGGCTCAGTCCTGGGCCCACTCTTGTTTGGCATCTACTTTTCCGAAGTACAAGCAAACACAGGAGGGTTATGGCTGACAAAGTTTGCAGATGACTGCAAACTGGGCCATAGTAGAAAACACATCTGACACAGATATCCTTCAGAAGGGTCTCACAGAAACGGATAACTGGTGCCAGAGCCACGGCCTAAAGTTAAATGCCAAAAATGCATAGTCATACCCTTCGGGAAAAACAAGGTTACCCCTAGCTACCAAATAGGTGGCAATCCACTGAGCACAGAAGAAGTTATCAGGGACCTGGGGACCCAGGTTGATAGTAGTCTGTCATTCGACACCCATGTAGCTAAAGTAGTTAGGAAGACCTTCTACATTGCCCACCTTATCATGAAGGGATTCTCATCTAGATCAAGGGAGGTCATAGTCTCCCTTTACTCATCACTCATCAGACCAATGATTGAGTACAATGCCCCATTCGAATGTATCTGACCCGACACTTGCAGCAGCTGGAGAGGCCACAAAAGTTCCTCACCAAAAGGATAAAGGGTCTCAAAAATCTGTCCTATGCTGCCCGACTGAAAGAACTCCAGCTCTATTCAGTCGCACCGCTTGCTCAGAGGTGACCTTTGCCTAACATACAAGGCCATGTCAAACCCAGATTTGATGAATATGCTTCACCTCAAAAATCTAGATCCATCAGAGCCACAAGGGCGGAGACTTAAACCTTGACACGGCTATTAATAGGACGTGCTGGAGGGATAGATTCATCACCCAAAGACTCCCTATGCTGTGGAACAAAATCCCGGTACATGTGAGGCAGAGCACCTCGCTGGCCTTGTTCAAGAGAAATCTTGACCAATGGATGGGAGATCGCAGATATACCCCAGGGATTACCTCAGTGTCACTGCTCGACAGAGGCACAGAAAAATAATGGGTATAGTTCCCCATACTAAAGGGGTGGCCTAAGCCACAAAACGATGGGCTAGGCTTGTAAATGCCCTCGGGCAGATAGCCTAGTATGAACCTATGAACCTATGAACCTATAATTGGGTTTAGTTTGGTTTGAACAGGAATTATATTCGACAAAAACATTAAATAATATGACAGTAAATGCTTGTACAACCCTTATGGAAGTCGTTTTAAAAAATAATTTTATTCATTTTGAAGGCCAAACCTATAAACAGACTACTGTGGTGGCGATGGGGGCGGCATGTGCCCCCAGTTTCGCAAATTATGTTATGGCCCATTGGGAATCTGAGTATATTTTACATAGTATGTACTCTCAATGTTGGTCCATATAAATTAGACTTTTGGATGATGTTTTTATATATTGGACTGATACGGAGGACAAACTGAATTAATTTTTGATATATATAGATAATATGGTTGATTTTTTGAGTTTGTCTTCCCATTATGACTCAAGTTCTATTTCGTTTTTAGATGTTGAGGTTGGAAAGTATTCTGAAAACCATTGTTTTTATTCTAATTTATATAGGAAACCAACCTTTTCCAACACATATCGACATTATTCTAGTTGGCACCCCGAACACCAAAAAAAAAGGAGTAGTAAAGGGGCAGCTTGGTCGGGCGGCCAAAATGGTTTCTAAAAATGATCAGTTAATTAGAGAAGCTAACAAGATAGTTGATATGTTTCGAAGAAGGGCCTACCCAGGAGGTCTGTTAAATAGGATATATAATGAAGTTATTACCAAAAGAGGAAATGGAACATATTTACCCACATTGGGTTGTCAGTTGAATGATAAAATGAACTATGTTAATACATCAACTGAAGGGAATAAATACATATTTAGTTTTATCACTACTTTTAATTTGGATAGTGATTTGATTTTTAGTAGTATTCATAAACATTTTTATATAATGCTTAAAAATAATGACTTGGTGGAAAATGTGGGTCCCACTCCAATGGTGGTCTATAAAAAGGATAGGTCTCTAAAAGTTAGATTGGAAAAAGGGAATTTTTATAATACAGGTATGAGACAGGCTCAGTCTGGTACAAAAATGTGGTTGTTGTTCTTTATGTTCCTATATAAATACGATGGATAGTTTTTGTATTAGGAACAGGAAGTAAAATGTTAAAGGACATTTTTCATGTAATACATCCAACGTTGTTTATCTTGTGCAATGTAATCAATGTTTAGCATTTTGTGTTGGAAAAACTAGTAGGGCTTTTATAAAGCGGATATATGAACATGTTTTAGATATCAAAAACAAAAAATGCACAAACGCACTTTATAGGCACATTGAAAAACATGACAATCACAATTTAAATTTTTTAATTATAGAACAGATACATAAGGATTTACAGGGGTGGATAATAAATGAACATTTAGATAAACAAGAACTTAGATGGCAGATTTTATTGAATGCCTGTAATTATCCTGGATTAAATGACAGTTGTTCCATTACTCCCCTGTTAAAAAATTATTGGCATATAGTATTAGATAATTTTATATTTACTATTTTTTTTTAAATTTGTCAGTTTTACTTTAAATGATTAATTGAATACATCATGTGATTAATTAGTGAGGGGTATATACTGGGAATGTTTTTGACAAAATAATGTTGTTCTGATGAAGATTTTTGAAAGCGCTTAACAACAGAGTTCGAGTTGGACTGGCTGCTGTTTTCCTTGAGTTTGTTGTTCAGCCTTTGTTCTTAGTTTATTTGCTGGTGGTTTTGCAGTTTTATTTTTATCTTATGTTTATATTTAATTTACTACAGCCCAACAAGGTAGGCTGATTCCAGGTGATCCACCTACCTTGGCTCCCTGTGGCACCGGGGCCCAGCACGTCAGGCCACAGCCTAATGGCACCCCCTAAGTTGCTCCTGCACTGCCTAGGCCATCAGGTAGTTCTGTCCCACAGGCTGTGGTTGGTCCCCCCTCTTGGAGTCAAAGTGGAGGGGTGTGATTCTGTCACCTGTGAGGCATGGTGTGTGGGCTGCTGCACCAAACTATCAATGCATGTCTACGCCAGATGGAGAGCATGTTGTCCATCTTAGTGGGAAAGCCTTACCATACTTGCCAGCATCAAGCACTGCCTCCACAGGAGCAGTGAAGGTACAGTACTGACAGTCCCATGGGTGAAGACTTGAGTCACACTGCTACCATGTCTAATGTCCATGGGACTGGGATTCCACAACCCCCTCCCCAATAAAGGTGTTCACCCCCCCTCTTGTGTCACAAACCAACCCCGTCTGCTGTCTTGTCCGTCTGCAAAAGCTTCCTCGCTTTCCCAACTTACCTCCCCAGCATGTACCTATGTCCCTTCCCCAACATTCCATTATTACCTTAAAAAAAGAAATGGGCATCTGCCCCCCCCCAAAAAATATTGTCCCATACATAGCTCTTCATTTCACGTGTCCACTGGACACACTTAATTTGGTCCAATTGGCTTGACAATGCACTTCTATTGTCCTCATCCCTCTCTCTGCGGGTGACAGCCCAAATTCAGCTAAATAAAATCTGTCAAAGTGCGCAGTTATTACTGTTGAAGAAATGGATAGCTGTGGTTCTTTCTTACACCCTTCCCTCACTTACTTACCTGCCTTTCACTATGTTTTTCCCCCTGTTTGCACCCCATTTCACCACTGTTCTATCTCCCTATTTTTCATTTCTTTAAAGATTTTTTTGCATGACACTGAGCAAAGCACAGCATTGTTAAGCTCAGCTAAATGGTGCTATATTGATATATGTTTGTGAAAAATATTAATCATGTTCAAAAAGTTTACCTGTGCTATATTTCAGACCCAGGACCATCGCACCTGCAGACCAGTACATCAGCCTGCCAAGCCACACAGATGTTAATTAACATATCGGTTTTAAGCAAAACATAATAACTGCCATCTTTCTGTTATTAAGTACATTTAAGAAATGCTGCACATCATGCCATGTCATGCAAAGTTGATAAAAGAGTAATAGAAAAATGGGAATATAACTTGAACCATGGTATAGGAATACAGCACTATGAATCCAGACACATAATAGTGGATGATTGTAAGTGAGGTCTCTAACAGCAGGTAACTGTGCAATTATATCTGCAACATTTACAAATACACCTGCTAAAACATTAGTGGAAAAATAGGTGTTTAACTGGGACTCTGGTGGAGAAATACATCCCAATAAAGCCATACGCAGAATAATGGATATAAATGAGGTATGTAACAGCATGCAAATATGCAATTATATATTGAAAAGTACACCTGCTATAACAGTGTCCCAGTAGTTCAGTTAGTTAAATTCTTTAAAAAACATTAATTTTTTGGTACACATGGTCTTGAGTTCAAATCCAGTGGTGTCTAGCATTTCACATACATGTATAGGCACATCACCATTGTGAATTATGATATGAATGACTGTCTCATCGCCTGTATATCCACCCAAAGCATTTCAAATGGATTGTCTGCTTTTCAATGATGGAAGTCAAAGGCTTGCATATAGGAACACAGTTAACATATTCCTATTACAAGAGTGTCAGATCATGCATTACTATGCATTCACAGAGGATTTTAAATTATGTAATACAAAGGAGGCCCAGTACTATCAGATTGCAGCGCACAATCATTTGCTACTGATATTGCAGATAAGCACAGCTGCAAAAGTAACATACACATATGGAGGTCATGTTAGCAACAAGGGTTGCCAGCACACATGTCCCAGAAGACTACCATAACATAACACATGGCTTGGCAGTTGTCCAAATGGTTGACATGATGGTTAATGTACCCCCTACCTTGTTCAAGGACACACTCAACATGTTGCCTTTTACTCTGTTAATGATACCTATGGCTAACCTTAAACACATACCTCAATATAATGCGGGATGGGTTCCCTCAATCAGGCTCTGGCTGTACACCAGGGCTACCACTGGTCACACTGTTACTCATATGTGTTGTTGTCCTCCACATTCTGCAGACTCTCTGACTATGCCTATTGCCTACAGCAGCAGCTGCAGCCTGTAGCACACACATGTGTATGTAATAAATATCTACTACAAACATCCTCTCTGTGCTGATGTAGTATCTCTACCCCAGTATTTCCACCCCATCATATGAGAAAGGGGATGGATTCTACATTGAGGCCTTATATCTCCTTCAATAATTGCATAGGATTGTCTGATTACACTGCAAATCACCTGTGTAGTCTTCAATTAGCATTCCTGAACCACAGAGGCAATCACCTGCTAATGAGAACCACCTTAAAAAGGCAAACTCTTAGCTAGGGAAACCATTGCGTATGTGAGTTACTTTCTATGTAAGTTGTCAACACTTATATATCTGTATCTCTCAAAAGAAGAGTATTGTACTCCATCATTTATGCAACCATTTTATTTTCAACATGATGCATATGTTTTAATATAATTAGAGAGAATGGCGATTACATCAGTAAGTCTTTCTTAGAACTGTACAGGTGACATGCCATTGATCTCCAGCTGTGTAACACCTACCAAGGATGTAGACTACAGCAAGGGTTTAATGCTGTCTGTTAACTAGGGACACAGGTCTCCTGGATACTGCCCTTGTTGGCAGTTGTAATACTACAGAGCTATGTTTTAGCATTGAACTATACACATATGTTTTGGGGGGGGCTTTCCTGCTATGGGCCACACACCAAGTGGACTCTTGTGTTGAGTGTAGAATCATATATGAGTATCTGTCATAATACAAGTAGGTGTAGCTCACTATTGCCACTATCCTAGTTGCCTCCACACCCTTTGCTTGATCGCCACACTGTTGCATATGAGATGTGCAATCAAGCGGGGAATACTGATAGCTTGCCTTAATTGCTGCATCTGTACATACTGTACTCCCATATATGTGATCCTGACATGTTTTCATTATTTTGTATTTTAGGTCATAAGATAAATGCCAGACATCACCCATCTTTCTCTCAGGTAGAAAATAGCCTCATAATTGAAGGATTAAGACAATGCTACCAAGTCCTGCTGTCCAGAGAGAGGGCTAATAGGCAAGAGTGACAAACCTTATCAGATGAACTATTCCATAGCATAAATGCTGTGGGCCATCAGAATCGTACATATGAACAGGTGTGACACCATGCCACAGACATGAACCACTCGGCATTCAGACGGGCAGCAGACGTGGCCAGGGATTATCAGGTCACTGGTGGTGGGCCTGCAGTGGAACAACCACTGTCAGCCACTGAGGAATTCCTGGTAAACCTTGCAACACAGGACAGCTTCCAGGCTTCCATCACACTTTATGTTGTGGATGTGGGTGCCACCAGTTCCAGCCAAGAGGCATCCAGGAATGTTCAGTTGAATCAGTATCAGAATACTGTAATATTTAGCATGTCAGGGTGTGCATAGCTTTATGTGGATGGCAGGCGTTTAATGGGGTGGGGGAAGCAGGTTACCTACAATGTTAAGCTCATGCAGAGATTGTGACCCACATGCCATTTAGCATAGTGGCTACTGTAAATGGGGGATATTTGGATGTATTACCAGTGTTATACTGTAACATGTGGTGCTGTTTACATTACCTCTCCCTCAAATGTTTTTCAGTACCATCAAAAATAGGAAGAGGCCATGCCCCTGCCACTGGTAAGCACAAAACATTTTTATCACAGATGCAGATTTACTTCAAGGTATTAGCTAAAGTGTCATTCCAGGCCTGCAGCCTGGCTTGATGTACTGTCTGCAAGACTGAGAAATGTAGAGATATGTTCTGACTGTACACACATACCTAGGCCTTGTAGTTGTGACCACAGTGATTGATTTCACAGTACTGACAGGACTTTTCAGATGGCCATACCTAAAAACTGTGCATAGTTCTAAAGAATGTCAGCAGTGTACATAATTTATGTATTGCTCCTGAGAGTTCAGTTTAAAGAGCTGTTAGTTTGAAAACTTACCAGTTTGGGTTAGAAATTAATGACCTCATGTCCTACTATCTCAGATTGTGGGTTGTACAAATCTGTACTAGTGACAGCAGTGTATACAGCTTAATATATATTGAAACATAGGACTGCAGATCATAGTTATGCAGGTATTAATGAGATGCTTTCCCCTTTATATCATAGGTGACCTGGGAGGTTGGTCTTTGAATGCTTCACAACCTGAAGTCAATGTCTCTTCAGACTCTTATGATGATGGTGGCCAAAGTGAGGCACAGCTGGGGGCTGCAGGGGCTCAATCTGTTACAGAGGTTTACATCCCTCGTCCTCCCTCATTATCACCATACACAGCCAGTATGCCTATGCATACCCAGTCCCCTGAGGCTACACATATTGGGCAGTCGGAGGTTGGGGACATTGAACAGGGAAGTGTGGTTATTGTGGCTGTAGTGAGTGTCAACACTAGCCATAGCCAAACAATTGGTGAGGTTCCACACAAGCGGATTGATAGAGGTACTCATAGGAGGCCTGCTTTCCCTCCACCACCTGTTGCAGGTGTCTCATCATGTCACTACTCATATGTTTAGGACCATCATGGAGGCACAAGCATGTTCCAAAAGAAACTCCAGATGAATGCTCACAGTTAGGGATGCAGCACAGTCTGTCATCCATGACTGCATCCACTGCATTGTTGATACCCTGGATTGATTGACTGATGCAGTGGAAAGACATTGGTCTGAGATAGATTGCACACTATCTGCCTTGGAACACACATTGTCTATGATGGAACATCTGGATGGAGTTGACCCTCAAACTCATGGACATAGGGCAGCAAGTATATCTGCTGGGAGTCCACATGGCCATACAAAGTCATGCTCCCATAGTGGCAGTACATCCAGTGTTCCAGAAGGGAGTGTGCTGTCCACACCAAGATGTGGCAGGCCATGGGCTCATGGTCCTGCATGGTCCCGTGGAGGACACAGTCCCAGCAGACAGCAGTCAAACTCACTTGCCTTGAGGTTAATCATCTTACTTAACTATAATGCCATGTACCAGTGGGTTGACATCTAGACAAGGGGAGACAATGTAGTGGATCGGGTGCTAACCAGTATGGGTGACCACTATAGATCCTCCATTGTGAGGTCCTCCGTAGTGAGGTCTGACCACAAACTGGTCTCATTCAAAGTATCACACCTGATACCCCTCCCCCCACTGCATATAAAGTAATAAAGTTCAATAAAGCAGACTATAAGCTATTATGGGATGGTATAAATAGCTTGACTGCACCACCCCCTCATATGGAACAGGCAACTATGCCGAGCTCTACACAAATGCTTTAAACAAGCACCTGTACAACTGCATTGACTCACCTGTACCTGACAAGGGCAAACCAAGCTCCTCATGATACAGCAAACCTGCCTGGTGGACAACTGCCATTACCAGGCTTTACAATAAGAGGTAGACACTGGTGTCTGACATTAGGAGGGAGGAAGCCCCCCCTAAAATGGTGTCACTCCCTCCTCAGCTTAAACAAACAAATAAGTGTTGTTGTGAAGTCCTGCAAAACAAAGTATGGGACAAAATTAGCCTCTTCCAGAAAAGACAACCACAAAGCATTGTGTAGTTACATGTGTAACATAAAAGGAAAGGCCCACATTTTTGCCATACATAATGATAGCACATATAATGAGCCTGTAGACATAGCTAACCTGTTAGCCGACAGGTTCTGTAACAACTGCACTCCACTGTCCCCACCACACGTCACCATGACATCCCTACAACCTGTCCCATACTTTGTATGTCTAAAGAGCAGGTACTAAATGGGCTCTCTAAGGTGTCAAACACAACATCTATTGCACCTGTTAACATCCCAGACTGAATCCTACATGGTATCCAACATGGATTACCAACACCATTGGAAACTCTTTGCAATCATAGTGCAACCACTGGCTGCATCCCAGTTGACTGGAAATTGGCCACTTTAACCCCCCCTTGCACAGAGGTGGTATGTCCACTGACCACAGGAACTATAGACCTATTAGCTTGACTAGCCATATCTGTAAGGCCATGGGGCAACTTATTATGGACTGTATCATCAGAGACATAGACAATATAAAAACACTTGACCCCCACACTGTTTGGATCTCTGGTAGGGAAATTTGTATGTATATAAATATATATATATATATATATATATATATATATATATATATATATATATATATATATATATATATATGGGTCTACTTTCATTTGTCGAAAGCTCATTCTTTTGACAAACAAAAGTCTGGCCCCGATTTACACGAAAGTGCACTTAAATGGAAAAAACACTGCAGGATGGAAACACACTACAATAAGGATAAGGGAATATACCTCTTTCTCCACTGTAGTGTGATCTCAGAGTTAGTATATATAAAGTAGCAGGGGTGTGGGGGGCTTTTGCAGTGTTTTAGTTTTTTCTATTTTACCGGTTCATTGGACCGGTATTCGCAAAAGTGCACTTTTGTTTAAGTGCACTTTCACGTAACTGGGATCGTACTTTTGTTTTTCGAAAGAACGAGCTTACAATAAACAAAAGTAAACCCATATATATTTATATATATATATATATATATATATATATATATATACATATATATATATATATATATATATATATATATATATATATATATATATATATATATCTATATATTTCCAACATGCCCCAGAAAACAGTACAAATGGATAAGAACAAACACTCCACATGTAATCCAGCACTATAAACTCAATGTCATAAAAAATGCCTGATTCAGCATAAACCCACAATGTACCACAATGATCCATGATAATCCATCGTCATTTTATTCCAAAATATAATATATCCACAAAAAATGTTCAAACGGTGACAGAAGACAGCAGAAAGCAGTGCTGCTGTCTGAAACAGGCCACTTATAGGAAATCACCGGCTGGGAACAGGAATCACAGACCGGTTTCGCCCTCTGGCATCCTCAGCGTGTAATTGCAATTGTCTTTTGTCAATGAATCACTGAATGTGCTATGCCTTGTCTCTTAGCCAAAGCCTGGGCATAATAGGCATGCCTACGTCTGCCTACAGGGGGGTTCCTCCTATGAGTTCTCCTGTGAGTGTGGCTGTGGTGAGCTAGGCACTGGTGTGGAGCTGTGTATCCCTTCCTTTTGCTGATCCTGATGCAGCTGTTTCAATAGGATCAGATTGTGTGTCATAGCACGTACTGTAAATATCTGTGCACATGTGGCTGGAATATACTGCAGGGCTCCACCAGATTTATTGAGGCACCAGAACCATGATGTCAGAAGCCCAAATACACATTCTATGTTGTTCCTAGTTTATTTGTGTGCCTCATTATGGCATTCTTCCTTGGGGGTGTGTCCATTTCTGATGGGTGTCATCATCCACGGTTCCAGGGTGTAGCCATCATCTCACAGTAAATGGCCCTGTGAGATGCCCCACCTAGCAAACGTCTTACACAGCTGTGATGTGTGCCAGATATGGAAGTCATGATAACTGCCAGGGTTGCCAGCACACACATTCATGATAATCCCCTGGGCATTGCACACGACCTGGCAGTTGATGGAGTGGTACCTCTTGCGGTTGACATAGATTCTACCCTCCTCACCAGGTTGTGCCTTGATGTATACATGAGTGCAATCTTTGGCACCCAGTTCTTCAGGGTAGTGTGCTACATAGTAAAATTGTTGCATATTGCTGGCCTTCACCTCAGGGGTGCGGGGAAAAGATATGTGCGCAATGGCATGTGGAAGCATAGCATCCAAGAATTGGTGGAGTATCTTGGATGTAGATGCTTGTGACACACTCATCATGTCCCCAGTTGTTTTTTGAAAAGTACCTGTAGCTAGTATCCTAAGGGATACACATACCTTTATCTCCACTGGGATGGGGTTCCCTCTCTCCAGTTCTGAGTTGAGGACAGCAGAGTTCGGTAAGTTATTGAGATATATCCCTGTCCACCCTGTAACGCTCTACAATCTCCAGCTCATGTAGCTCCTGGAAGGTTACCCTGGGCCTGAACACTGTTCTCCTTCTCAGCCTAGGCCTATTGGCAGCAGCACCAGCAGCATTGACTTCTGCATCTAGCACATACAGATGTAGCAGACCTGCAGCAGCCCCTTATCCCAGTTAAAATTCCCAAGTCTCTACTCCAATGGCCCAGAATAGTGGGGAAAAATCAGAATGTAGGATGTATGCATATTTTATACAGCTCTGCTTAAGGCCCACTATGTGGGATTGGCTACTTATGCTGTAGTTCACCTGCCCAGGATATATTTAACATAATTTACAGGCCCTACTTTAGTGAGCAACATGGTGTGCAGCATCGCTTATACAAAATTCAAAAATATTTATTGAAGATATCTGGTTTTAATTGATTGCTGCCTATGTCATTACTGTCATGTGGGAAGTCATGTCTGAGCGAACACGCTAAACTATGCGGTGTACCATGCAAACATGTTTAGCTGGGAACAAAAAAATCCTGAAATTAATGATAAACATGCCCTGATGTCATCCACAAACTCTGAGAACATCAACATCACGTAGGAGCCTGTACGAAGGGGATATGCGGACATGGTTGCTTTTTTTAGCAATTCAGGAAATCCACCTCATTTGCATACATATCTGTGCTGACAGCTTAGATACTGCACACTTCATAGCCATGTGATCTTGGTGGACCCCATGCAAGGTCCTACAGTATATTTGTGCAAAAAACATTAGAAACGTTATGTTTTTTTTTTTGTTAAGCATATTTCACGGTGGTGCACAGCGCAAACATGCCGAAATTATTAAAAATATATATTATTTATTTTACACATTCCCTTCCTTTTTCAGACATTCACAATGTACCTTTTGCATATATATGTATGTGATCTAACTTTCTCTGCAAAGTTATGTCTATATTTATGGACTTTTCCATCCCCTTCTATCAGTGTAGACTCCTGTACTTGGAAACATTCTGTGTACACTATTGACACTGACACTGAGTCTATATGGATGCCCTTCTGCTTGTTGGATCACTCTACCAGGGTAATTTGCATAAGATTCAACTGCTTATGAGGCAATTTACATTCCAGAGAACTTTCCCTGTTTGCGCTTGCTTGTGCGCCGCTAAGTGACGTTTACTGAATCTTAAATTGTCCACGCTCATGTACATATAACGCCATAATGTATACACCAAAAAAAAAAAATTTGTGTAAGCTTTACTGAATTCCCACAGAGACTTACATATATCATGTCATGACTTGGAGTATCCCCATTTCTCTGAGTTATGGTAGTCTCAGAGCTAGTTTATACAAGTAGTGAGGGTATAGGGAAATACATTGGGATTGGTCCCTGCAAAAATAACTTTAAAGGAGAATAGCAAATGTCTTGATTATTAACATTTGCTGTTCTTTGTAGGTTTGCATATTTTTAATAACTTCAGGACTCAGAATTACATCTTGGAATTATAAAAGCTACTGATTTATTGAGTGACTTAGAGTTAATGTCTAATAATATGAGACCTTCAAATATAAGCCAGCTCTGTCAGCATGGAGATTAAAGATTTAACTAATTTATTGTCTGACTTTCTATACCTCAGTTGTAATTAAATTAATGTATGTCCATTGAGAAGGCAATGTGGAGATATTAAAGCTTGCATTACCACTGTCAGAATGCTCGATTTGCAATCAACTTGTAATTTAATAAACGTATGCATTTATTAAAATAAGTTTCCAGATTCAGCATACTGAACCTTTGATTTTTGAAAAATTTTTGTAGCAAAACAGATATGAGCAGACAATATCTCACAGTGTACATATTAGTCCACACTGCAAAATTTGTATTGTTGCATGCATTTGAGTTTTTATTTGTGATGCCTACATTCGGGTCCCTATTAGATTGACGAAAAGTCTAAATATTGAATGGCTTAGTAATCGAAAATGCTGTTCTTCGGAATCACTATTGTGAGATCGCTGTACAGTGAAGACTGGAAACTTTGCCCTTTCCTCACTGTAATGTGATCTCAGAGTTGGTATATATAATTAGTGGGGGGTGTGGGGAGCGCAACCCCCCACAATACCTATTTTGAAGAACGGCATTTTTGATCACTAAGCCATTCGATATTTAGACTTTTCGTTGATCTAATACGGACCCCTACATTCAATATGTGTAATAGACAGTAAGCAGTGACATTACGAGTGCTTTAACTAAATAAAGTTTAGAAGTTCAATTGCTGTAGACACTTAATACTAAAATCCTCTATTTAAGGACTTCTGTTTTCTGAAATGCAGTTTTATTTAAAAGTAATAATGTAGCAAACATATATGAAGTTTCTTCAATGCATTGAACTGCAAGTGGAATTTTCTATTTTTCCAAAGATATGCAGTATCCTAAATGAAATACAGGTTTTTTGAAATAGTGTTTTTGTGTGTGTGTTTAATGCTAACCCATACACTATAGCATACTTCTTATTGATACATCAGAATATGATTGAAAAAAGATTTTTCTTTTTTTTTTTTTTTTTTTTGCAGATATCTTTAACACTGAGACTTAAAATGTATATAATTTGTAATTTTAGATCGTGCAGTTATGTAATGGCAGATGATTCATTTTTCTGCATGTTTATAACTTATAAAAGTGCATTACATGGATTTTCCAGACTGATTCTTACCTTAAGCAGTTATACAGATTGTGATGAATGGGGGGCATAGATAGGGTATGAATCACCAAAATGTCCCTGGCTGAAGACAGTACTGTCAACACTATGAAAAAAAGGTCCTAGCTGGCACTAGACCAATAGTATTTTGAGACATTATATTGCTAACCAGAGCATTAAAACAAAAGTAAGAATGTCTATCTAACTCGATAATCAATTCACAAAATGCAACCTAGCTCCAACAGCACAAAGGGAATATGTTGTGGTGTCTTGGGTGTGGGCTTCCAACATCCACACCAGATTAGATTGCACACTGGCCAGTTACATAGCTGTATCTTTGACTTAACACCCCGGGCCGTTTTCTTACCACACTCACTCTGGGAATCATAGTGTCTTCCAGTGCCCCTTATTCACAATGATTACCTTTCAAATAAGTTATTATTTCCACACACACAAACACACAATTGGCAGCGAAGGCTGGCAGAGTTTATAAATGCTCACATCTGTCTCCCTGGTATGATAGCACTGCCTGCACCCTGGTTCTTCCATAAAAAATCATTGACTATCCATCCCTCACAGCCCTTCACTACATTGCTAGATAACTGAACCTTCTGCAGTGCAGTTTATGAGATGTTTGTCAGGATCTGTGGGTATGAAGTAAGGCCTTGTACTGCTTCCCATGCATACTGTTTGGTACAGAGGATGGCTGGAATTCAGTGTGAATGATGTAAACAGAATGGAAGAAAAGGTGTAAAAATGAAAATTATGCAAAACATCCAAACAATGCAATGAATCTTGCAAGGCTGAAAAGTGTAGACATCAGGTCTTGGCTAAGCACTTGATCAAAGTTTTCTCTAGATAGACGCAACAGTAGAAAATAACCAATATATTATGTCCCTTTTTATCTGATTGCATCAAGAAATATGCCGAACATAAAGCAGTTGTTAGAGTCCATGTAGTGTAAAAATATAGCATGTACTGAAAAACTTACCTGCTGCACCGAACAAGTACTAACAGAACCCATGAAAACTGCAAATGATTTTAAAAGAACATCAAACAATACTCAGTTTGAATTGTAGGAATGCATGCTGTCAGTATTTAAAATAAGAAGTAAGAAACAAAATCACTAATGTAAAATATCTCTCAATAACTGTAGATGAAATACCTGATCATGAAAGGATATGGTAGATCATTGTTGCTATAGTCAGACAAAGGAACGGTTCTACGGCTATTTTACATTGGCTGTTCAGTCTGTACAACACATTGATGTTGTATACATTTGCAGGAAGCTGTTGGAAATTGGCATGAAAAGTGAATGCCAGAGTTATGATAATGCAGCCATCATAAGTGGAGTATAGAGTGGAGTCTAGTCAATCATAAGGCAGGGATGTAAACGTGCTCACTCTGCTATGTGCACCAGTGTAATTTGTTGATGGAAAGAGCAACATCATAAAAGTCTAAGGAAATTTCTTTTAAGTCTTACTGAAATTCCAACTTTTTTTGTATAATAAATTTTGTGGAAGCTGCTCTAGATAATATAGCAGTACAACTACTGTCATGGCTCTTTACAACACAGTGGATTTTTAATAGCCAGATTGCAAATGTAGTGTGTGCAAACTTTGACTTATTTAATGAGTGTTTTGCTCATCTGTCACTGTCACTTTCTCCTACATCCAGAAAGACATCTGTACTCGATGCAGGTGAACTAAAGTAATGCTTGAATATAATGAGTTTATGGTTTGACTAGCTGTTTTCTATCATATAGTATATCAGATTTCTAATGCCATCAACCTCAAAAACTATGCGTACATATTTTTAAATGAAATGGATAATGTCAGGTCAAGTACTGGCAGAATTATTGAAGGTCTACACAGAAGCAAAATGTAGGTGAAGGCCATCAGGCTCTGAAATACTTCAACAGACACTGTCAGTTGCTGACAGCAGTGCATGTGATGCCATAAAATTCCAGGGAGGATCACTGTTTCAACCAAAAGGACATTATTCTACCTGCTGCTACATGTTAACACCACAATATTCAAAACAGTTTCCCAAAAATATCCTCAACCATAAGAACGTACTCATTCCCCAGAAAGGAAAAACTCAAAACTGAACTGGGAGCGATGTGTAGTCATGAAGACTTTACAGAAACTGGCAATGCTATCCAAATACTGAAATGATTGGTTGGCAATTTATTAGCCACTATGACTTCAGAGGCTTTGTCCCAACTGCAGATTGTAATCACAACTCCAGTGTCAGCTACGGTGGCTGAAACACTAGAAACTGTCACTTGGGAACTACGGTCAGAAAAAAAAATTCTTACATCACTGTCAAATGATGCTTCCTTTAGTATGTCCCACAGCTGTAATACTAACACAAATGTTTGTTGAGGTAAAACATATCTTCAGGTGCAACCAAATATGAAGTATGACCATTTGCAGGATGTCACACGGACAAGCCTTCCTGTTTTTGTTTCTGCCTTGTGGCATCTTAAAAGATGCTGACTAGAAAGAGTTTCCACAACTGTTATTTTGAAAAACTGAATCCCAACTATGTTGCAGGAATATGTGTCAGCATAAATGTTTAGTATAGGGCCTCAGAGATCTCATTTCCTCAGAGACAGTGAGACATAGGTTCATAAATTTATACTAGGCAATTGATGTAAAAGACCATAAAGAACCTAGTACAGACAAGTCACATTATTTGTTTCTTCTGTCAAGAAGGGCCACAGGGGCAGCACAGGAGTGAAACTTCAGATCACTACCCATTTGCCAAGATTTGATTTAAAGAGTTATAGAGGTACTTTGACCTGGAGTGAGAGAATATTCCATAGGATTGAATCCCTTGAGAATGATATATATTCTGCGAAAAGGTTATGTTAACATTTCAGTGTAAATTTAGGTCCTTCAATATGGTGTTGGTGAGAATACTATTTTATGGACATGTAATATGTCAAGCAGAATGGAGACCTTTATAGCCTCAATGGCTAAGGACAAGTCCCATGAAGTAAGATGTTAGAGTGAGGGCTTTCTGTTAATGAGAATAACTTAAATGATTGTGAATCACTTTTGCTTTTTTTAAGCTGGATAATATGCTTAGATAGGTAAATGTCAAAGTAGACATTATACTATAATATGGACTTCATTATGGATGAGCAAAGAGGTGCAATACATTCATTTGCTGTGTAGGATATATCTTTAGTAATTAGTTGTAGTGGATAGAGGAAATGTCATATGATAGTTGATACATGACAGTCAAAAGAGAGCTCATTGTCCATGACTGCACCTAGGTCTTTGATAACAATATCAGCTTTTAGGGGGGGTTATTATATACATGCATACATAGAGATATCTTAGTATGGTCAATAATGCTCTTCTCGCTTGACAATATAGCAAAACAGTTATCCTCATAGTATGCATCCAACCTTTTATTAAAGTATCTAAATTAGAGCTAATTGTCCATTAATGTACCTAGGTCTTTAATAATAATATATTCTTTCACAAGGTTATTACATATATATGCGCGCATACATACAAATATTTCAAACATCATCAAAATGCCTTTCTAGCCTGCCAATATACAAAGTAGTCATCTACATACTAAATATCCAAATTGTTCTTAAGCTATCTAAACTAGTGATTTCAACCTAGATTGGTTCACCTGCATATCAAAACCACCAAGTAATGTAATAAATCTCCATGGCTACCAGCAGCTAGTCCAAATTCCAATTAGATGTGATAAAAAATCTAAAAGGGAATCCATCCTTGACTGGATCCTAACTAACAACCCCACATTGTACCCCCAGGCAGGCAGTCTCCCACACACCTTAAGTGACCACAAAATAATATACCTTATACATAGTAGAACAAGCATAAGCAAAACCACCAACTATATATCCACTAGAAACACAAAATAATTCTCTCCTGAGGTCCCCAATACTTTACTGTGTTACTGTGACTGGAACCCCCTAAAAACCCTCCCACTTGACCAGGCTGTAGCATATTTCAACAAAACATTTCTACAACACCTAGACACTGTCTCTCCATTGTGCAAAATCAAGGTTAGAACCTCTACAAACCCCTGGGTCAGTAAAGAAACCAAACAAATCCTCAAGTCCAGATACACTGCCAGGCTTTACTATCAAAAAACAAAGAAGCACAAAGCCTAAGTACCAAGAACTGCACAACTGTGCAAAAAAATGCATTAGACTGGACAAAAAATCCTACTACTCAACATTGCAAACTAAATACCAACACAACCCCCAAAATTTTGGAAAAATGTAAACCAGCTACTAAACTCCACCCAAAAGGCTACCCCCAAACCAACCACCCTTGACACTAAAGTTCCCATCGCAACACAATTCAACTCCCACTTTGTGAACTCAATTCTATCCTTAGTATCACAGGACAGTTCCTTCCTCACTATCCCCCCCAAACACAAATAACTCTAATACAAGCTTTACCCTCAAAACAGTTTCCACCACTTCAATCAAAAGCATGCTCTCCAAACTAAAAACCTCATCAACAGCAGCCGACCTACTCCCCAGCTATTTCTTGAAACTTACAGCAGATGCTATTGCTATCCCAGTCTCCACTCTCATAAACAGATCAATTGTTGAAAACTATGTACCCAAACTCTGGAAAATATCCTATGTTACACCCATACATAAAGGTGGGACCTCCACTGAACTTAATAACTACAGACCCATTGCTTTACTCTCCCCCGTGGGCAAAATCCTAGAAAAATGCATCCATACCCAGATGCTAAACTATCTCCTAGACAGCAACATCCTGTCACCTACTCAGCATGGTTTCAGACCTGCCCATAGTACCACTACAGCCCTCCTCTGCTTCACAGACACAGTAAACCATCTCAAAAATGAAGGCCTGCAGGTGTCAACTCTTTTTTTTGGATATGTCCAAAACATTTGACACAGTTTTGCACCAAATCCTGCTAAACAAACTAAACCAATATCACCTATCACATTCCACTTTTACCTGATTCCAAAGCTACTTAACTGACAGGTACCAAACTGTGAAATGGGAAAATTCTCTCTCTCTCCTCAGCTGCCCATAACTATAGGAATCCCACAGGATTCCATCTTAGGACCACTACTATTCACAGTCTTCACAAATGACCTCCATACCTCCACATAGCATGCATCTATCATTCAGTAGGCAGATGATACTGCCTTAATCTGTGCTGCACAAGACATTCCCACCCTCCTGCAAACAGCTCATCTAGCATTCTCTGACTTGAAAACTACCTTACCAAAGCCCAACTTATCCTCAATCCAAAGAAAACTCAGTTTATGATTATAACCAGTTCTAACAAAAACACTGATAACAGTCAATTCACTATCTACTCCACAAATGCTACTCCAATCACTCCAGTGACACAGGCTAAGCTATTGGGAATAACCATATATTCCTACCTAAAATTTGATAGTCATCTCAACTTAACTATTAAAAAAGTACATGCCAAACTGGGATCACTCTACTGCATCAAACCATTTCTTACCAACAATACAAGATCAGCCATTGCTCGCTCCCAACTTCTATCCACCCTACCCTATGCATATCCCATTCTGACTAATCTCAACAAAACTGAACTAAGCAAAATAGAAGCCTGCTATAACAGAATCGCCCGCTTTGCTGCAAATTGCTCATATAGAACTCATCACTGTACTGCTTTGAGACAGCTCCACTGGCTTCAACTGCCCATCCTCCTAACCTACAATCAGCTGCCTCTGTCATTCGATCTATTACCTCCCCAATAAGTGTTCTGCCCTCAAAAACCTAGTACAACATCACTCAGCCAAAAGGCCTCTTAGATCATCAAGCAAACTACTACTAGAAGTCACCAACAGCTACAACAGCTTTGGAGATGCACTATATAGTAGTTCAGTGGCTAAAAAAATGAACTCTGTCCCCACTAGCATTCAAAACACATCGTCCAAAGCCTCCTTTAAAGACCTCATCAGGCAACATCTCAAGCAAAGTTGGCAGTGCCATGATTACTCCCCAGGCTAGTGAAAGCAGATAAGGTACACATACTAAACCTAGAGTACTTGATAATAGTTTTCAGTCTTACTCACAAACACTGGTTAATCTACAATGTATGTACTGTACCTGTGTACTTTGTATATATTCTACCTATATTCCAAATTTCAGCTGTACACCACAAATCGATTAATTACCTTTATTTTTAAATTAATATTTTTTTTGTTTGTTTTCTCCACTGTAACTGTTGATGTGCTGCATACCACTGTAAAAACATGTCTATTGTAATTTGTGTGTATACTGATCATGTCTAAATAACCAAATGTATCTGTAATTTTTCTATGTGGAGCTTTTCTCCCCGGGCCTCTGCTGAAAAAGGGCCTTTTAGGCTCAGTCAGACACCCCCGGTTAACGAATGTAAAAGAAAATAAAAAAAATAAATAATAAACAAATAGTGCTTGTTTTAATATAATTTGATTGTTTGTTCCAGGCAACAGCTACTGTCTCAGAGAAACAATTAGTACAGCTCTTGTTCTGAAATAATCTTCTATACAGATAGCACAGTAACATTCGTTTTACATTGGAAATGATGTTATGAGAGAATGTATATAAACAGGAAGACAATTGGTGAATGCATTGCTACTAAAGTCTTTGCATGTGCAGATGAAAACACTGTGTATAGTGAGTTTAGCATTAAAATGAATGTTATAGTTGGTAATAAAGTTTGTTTCATTTTGTCACTCAAAAGTTGCTGTATCTTGACCATAAGTATGATTTCCTTTGTTTTCTGTGGTTTTACACATACTAATTCTACTCATGTTTTGGATTGCCTATTGATTCCTGCTGCTGTTTGATTAACTTTAAATATTCCCAGAAGTAGTTGGCTCTAAATGCCATATATATCAGAATTAGGTCTTCTGTTAAAAATGTATACAAGAGACTATAAACATTCAGATGGTTTAATCTTTCATAATAACTTAAACTTTCACATCCATGGATATCCTTGGTATATTTCTGCTGTACTATTTCCAATTTACCCATGATAGTCTTCTGAGAAGGTTGCCATATTATTATTCCATGCTCTTGTTAGGGTCTAATTTAGCTTAGAAACAATGAATGTATCATGTATGATTTCCTAGACTGTGTGGATCTTTTTATACATCCTTTAATTTTAGAATTATCATTAACCAATTGGTTGATATGATCAGATAATGTAAAATCTGAATATTCCCATATAACCAGGTCCATAAATGAATCCACAGTTTCAATCACTGTCTGCTGTATTAAATATTCACTCTTCTAAAAGTAAAAAAATGTATTGTCTTCAGTCTGTGCATCTTAGATGTCGTACACTAGGTTTTTGACGTGTTTATCAGAGTGTTTTTCTCCTCTGTTAAACTGATCTATTTGGTAAAGTTTATTTCCACATATTCCCTGCTTGTAACAGATGTAATCAGTGTAACAATTTTCAAGTCTGCTGCATGCAGATTGTAGAATACCTCAGATGAAAATGACAGATCAGAAGGATACAGCCTGAACAAGTATGGACCTAGAACAGGGCCCTATGCCACCACCTGGCTATAGCCTAGAATTTCACCTGTCCAATTGCTATATGATATTTGCCATGTCCTATGTATAAGCCATGCAGCTATTCATCTTATCAAGCTTAACTTAATACCTAGATGTTCTTATGTATTTATTTTTTTTTAAATAAAGTAGTTCTAATTTATTGATTAGTGTTTTGTGTATGTCCAGGGAGTGCCATGGGGCCCCTTTGCTGAAAAGATTTCAAGTCTACATAAACTAAAGCACTGCTGGTGAGTCCCTGCTGAGCGAGGAAAGTAAACTATACATTTTGTCAGTGACTGACAGATCTGCTTTCTGTTTTACTTATTCCACTTTGTTTTCTGTTTGAAGAAATCTGTTTGGCCTGGTGTTTTGTTTTACATGAGCGGCAGATGCTTAAATTATCTAGGCTGCACTTTTCACGTATTTTTTCATTGGTTAATTGTCTCTTGAGTGATACTTAAATACACAGTGAATTTCTGGCCCTTTGTCTTTTGCTGAAAAGATTTCAAGCCTGCATAAACTAAAGCACTGCTGGTGATTCCATGTTAGTGTCTCCCACCCAGCCTCCCCTTTGTTGATGTGCTTTTTAAACTTGGTGATTTTAAGCTGCCCACCCCCACTGTAAATAGAGTTTAATAAGCTCCTCCTTTTCTACACTGCTATTGATAATATTGAATTATTTATTTGCCTTTCCTTGTGCTTGTATTGAAAAAGTCAATTTTGCCTCTTATTCTCTGTTCTACTGATCTACTTGATCTGAATTGATATTCTAGCTAGCTGTTGCACAAAGTAGTGTATTCTTGCACTCTAGCAAGCATTTGTTTTACATTAAGAGGCCAGTGGAGTTTCCATCTAGTGCACTGGGAGGTAGCCTGGTCTGTTTAGGTGGGGGAAATACTTGAGATTTCTGCATCAAGAAAATAAATATATTTTGTGTCTCTATTGCACTTTTTAAATTACATCGCATCACTGTATTTTTTCTGCTTTTTTACTGTTGTGACTGCATATTTTCTGCACTTGTTTTCATCTGTATTTTCAGTCTTGATAGCATACTCTAGTCTCAGGCCTGCTGAATCTAGTCTATTTTTGTTACACTCGAACACTAAGCTAGCAATCTTACATTAAGAAAGGCTCCCCTGCACCTTCGTGGCCAAAGAGTGTGGATCCAGCATTGTCTGAGCTGGGCACTGCTGGAGGAAGGTTCATTGTGTACTTTCCTATTGGTATATTAGCATAAAACTGTTTATATTCACCTGTATTTAAGCCTCATTGCTGCTCGTCACTGCACATCACACAATGGGGGTTAGTGGTACCTTGTATAGATGCAAAAACCTTGAAACACAATTTTCCCTAGACAGCTGTCAGTTGAACCCTCACAAGCTTCGCTGTTGCACTGAAAGCAACCTAGTTGCACACTGAGCAGCATTGCCACACCTATCATCTATAACCCTAAATTTAATAACCCTTGATAGTCTTAGCACAAAAACTGGTCAGTCCAGCCCACTTGTTCCCTAATAGCTTAATAGTCCTTGTGCAAAAACTGGTCAATATATCCCACTCCTTTCCCTAATAGCTCATACAGTAAAAACCTGCTATAATGAACAGACAGTTTTCCATCATTTCTCCAGCCAACCTGATTGACATGGGAATATTGAGGCAATGTAGTAATTGCCTCATTTATATTGACAACCATTTACTCCTACAGCAAACAAATACCCTATGTAAGAGATGTAACTACACTATGAAATTGAATCACTTATCTCATGTAACAACAAACTGGATACCAAACAGGTTGTCAGTTGTCACACTCTTCACCTCTCATACAAGCTAATGACATGAGATATAGACCCACCTATGTGGATGTACTCACTAGAAGTCTACCAAAAGTTTAGAGACCTCCCCAATGTAAACAAAGTGCACACACTGTTACACAAATAGTAACCATTACATATAATAGGACATACAAATGTGTCTCAACAAATAAACCCCTAAGGCAAAACAGCTCTAAACCAAATGTCCTAGTCATAGGCAACTCCACAGTGAGACACACAAATGTTCCCCTCACCAGGCTGGACAAGAATATCATGGTTAGCTTCCTGTCAGATGCCAGGAGCCATCAAATCACACATGTACTCAAGTCACTCAACGAAAAAGGACTATTATGACTCGGTCATAGTTCATATGGGGTTGAATGACTTGAGATGTACTATACCTCTCTGGACTATATGATAGGTATGACCCTAGCCCTAAGCAGCATTCTGCCTTCTTACAGTATGATGCCACGTTATAAACAGAAAAGAATCGAATTTAACAATTGGCTTAGCTTCTGGTGTCAGTCCAGTTGGATCCGGTATCTGTCAGCCTGGGAACACATGGATGACAGGCCACGCTGTTTTGCCAGAGATGGTCTGCACCTGCTTCCTCTAGGCTTCTGGATGCTGGCAATGGCAGTTGCCTCCTTCATAGTGTCTTTATTAGGCAATGTCAAAACAACAACATTTCCAGTGTAACAAAATTCACCTGAGGCAAACTCAAGGTTCTGCTGCTTAATGCTAGAAGTCTAAACATGAAGCTGCATTCCCTGGAAGCACTCCTCACCTTGGAAGATGCTGACATCTGTGCAGTCACTGAGCCATGGTTCAAGGTGGTAGAGGGCACCCCACTCATGCAAGGCTACAATGCCTTCCACATCTTCAGACCTCAAAATTAGCGTGAAAGAACTAAAGGTGGAGGGGTATCCCAGGTACACCTCCACACTGGTCAAACAGTATGATTGTCTTGAACTACTCCATGTACAATTAAGTCTAGGCAAAATACTCTGCTGCATCATACATAGGTTCCCTATTATTTAAGTGAACGTTCAATGTTTCGAATGTCGCTTTGTCGACAGCAAAATTCAAAAAGGCCAAATTCTGAGCAAACAGAACAGCGATTTAAATCACTGGGCCATTTTCGGGACTTTGTCATTTCCTCCACTGTGGTGTGATCTCAGAGTTGGTATATTTAAGTAGGGGGTTGTGGGGGGGCACAGCCCCCACTTTATTTTGCATTGGGGTTTTTTATGGACCAGCGATTTTTTTTTTCCCCTAGGAAAAAATCGTTGTTCTGTTTTTTCAGGATTTGGAGTATTCGCTCGACATTTAGCTGTCAATAAAGCAATATTCGAAACATTGAACATTCACTTATTTAATAGGGAAGCTCATACATAGATATAGGTCCTCCACCATGAACCAAGAAAAGCACACTTCCTACGTGGACTTACTGGAATCATTCTATACAGCCCAATACCTTAGTCATGGGTGATTTCAACTATCCTTCCATCAACTGGCTGACACATACAAGTGCAAACACACTTACCAAGAGGTTCCTAGACTTTGTTAATTCAAATGCTCTGAAATAGATAGTCTGTACCCCCACAAGGGGCTGAAATGTCCTAGACATAGTACTCACCAGGATGAGTAGTCACTGTACTCCCCCCTCTGTGATGCCTTCCCTGGTAAGGTTGGATCACAAAACTGTCTCATTCAAAGTAACTATTGGAGTTTTCTTTGCTCAATAGGAGCAAAGAAAACTGAAGAACTTTTCCAAAGCCAACTTCAGACTACTAAGAGATGGTATAAAAAGTTTTAACCCCCCCTACACTCCACAGACAACAATGACTCCTATGCAGAGGTGTACTCTGATGCCCTGTACAAACACTTAAGCAGCTGTATAGATTTGACTGTACCTGACCAGATCAAAACCAGGTCCTCCCAAAAAAAAAAAAAAAAAACAAGCCACCCTGGTGGACCTCAAGTATAAACAGGTTATATAACAAGAGGAAGAAATTGATGTCTAAGAATAAGAGGAAACTGACTTAGCTGAGGAAGAATTCCTTCCTCAGCTTGAACATGCAAACCAGAAGTCTTGTGAAATCCTCTAAAGCTAAGTATGAAGCTAAAATAGCATCCCTAGCTAAGGATAATCATTAGGCATTCTTTAATTACATATGAAACCTAAAAGAGAATGCCCAGCTCTGTGCTGAACTGGTAATAGATGGTACCACTCATACTGCACCAGAGAAATTTGCCAACCTGCTAACTGACAGATTTGGTGCAAACTTCACCCACCTGGCACCACTACCCATACCCAAAAGCATACCTGACACCAGTGCCTAATACCTCTAGAGATCAGGTATTATCTAATTGCACCAAGGCCAAAAACAGAGTCTCAGTGGAACCAGATAACATCCCAAGATGCTTATTAAGTAATCTAAAACAGGACCTAGCAGACCCACTTAGCACTCTGTTTAACCATAGCCTGAGAATTAGCTTTTTTCCAATGGTGTGGAGAATAGCAACAGTAATCCCCTTGCACAAATGGAGCTTATCAACAGACCATGGGAACTATAGGCCCATAAGTCTAACCAGTCTCATCTGCAAGGCTATGGAAAGAATCATCATAGATTTTATCAACAAGGACACTGGCAACCTTCACACTCTAGACACAACCCAATTTGATTTCATTAAGGGTAGATCACGCTTATTAAGCCTGGTAGACTTCTTCAAGAAAGTCACCAAAGCCATGGATGAAGGTAAGACAGTGCATACCACCTATCTTGACCTGGCCAAGCCTTTTGACGCAATCCCCCACTCAGGTATCATTCAAAAACTCTCAGTTAGGGATTAACCCTTATGTGACTAGATAGGTAGGCAATTGGCTCACCGACAGAACACATGCTGCCAAAGTTGGTGACTCCACCTCTACCAATAGCCCCATCATCAGTGGTGTACCACAAGGTTTTGTACCAGGTTCTTTACTGTTCAGACTCTATTTTTCAGAAGTTCAGGCTAAATTAGATGACCTTTGGCTTATGAAGTTTGCTGATGATTGCAAATTGGGTGCAATCATTGATTGCTAATTGGGTGCAATCATTGATTCCCCTAATAATGCTAACATAGTACAGGAAGGTTTAACACAGACAAATGACTGATGCTAAAACCACAGCCTAAAACTAAACGCAAAAAAAAGTGCATTATTATTCCCTTTGGCAAAGTAGAATTCTCTGCTAACTGAAGTATTGACAACACCCCCTAAGCTCAAACCCAGTAGTGTGAGACCTAGGAACACAGGTAGATAGAAATCTGAATTTTGACCACCAAGTTTCCTTTGTTTAAGGAAAGCATTCTATGTTGTGCACCTCATAAGTAAGGGCATCGCATCCAGGTGTAAGGATTTTATAACCCACTGTACTCGATCATCATCAGACCACTAATAGAGTACAATGTTCCCTTTTGCATGTACTTCAACTGAGTCCTGTATCAGCTGGAGAGACCATAGAGGTTCTTCTCCAAGAAAATACAGGCCCTCCAAACCATGATTCATGTGTATAGACTACAAGCCATGTCACTGTCAGATATAGCTAGACTTGTATAGGTTCTAGTGCCGATAGCCTAGTACCAACCTATGAACCTGTATGCTGTGCCATACAGATTGCTGACAGGAGACTTGTGCCGGGGCTAAAGGGATCTTAACCTAGCCTGTGACATTAACAGAAAATGCTGGAGAGATAAATATGTCACCCAAAGACTGTCGCTCTTCTGAAACAAACTTCCAATTCACGTGAAGCAGAGCTCCTCACTGACTGTATTCAAGCACAACTTGGGCAAATGGGTGGGAAACTACAAATTCACCCCAGGGTTTCACCCATATCCTTCATTGACAGGGGGAGTTGGTGTTGACCATAGACTAGTTCTACAAAATACGTTCACTCAATAAAGACAGATGGGACGACTTGGGATTAACATGACTGGGCTTGTAAAGGCTCTAGGGCCTTTAGCCTAGCAACCTCCTATGAACCTACTGACCTAAGACTCTATCAAAGGCTGAAGTTATATATCTACAAATTACCTCACAACACACTTTCTTATTTATATGTTTTGTTAGATTATTATAAAACATCAGTTTGGAGGTAGCTATAGATCTATTTTCAACACATACATACCGATATATAGTTTCAAATCCAAATGTTTCAAATTTTGTCCAGGATAATATTTTCTTGTTTTTCTACAACAAAAAAGCAGACTTACATGTCTACCAGACTTTGGGTTGGTCATATATCCCTTTTCCTTATGGATGGGTTTAAAATTGCATGTTTCCATTCTTAAGGAATCTGCCCATTTTTAAATAATCTCTTGACTAACAAATATAGTGGTATTGCAAGTTCACAGTGAGGTTTCTTGGATCATTGTTATTAATCCATTCTCTTCCCTCTGCTTTGCCTCAGTGCAGTTTACATGCTACTTGTTCAACATAAACAAATTTAATTTCAGTATCTGAAGTTACATGGATGTTACTGGCATAAAATCTCTCTCGGCTTCTGGAACTAAACTGTTTAGTGCAAGATTTTGTAAGTATATCTTTATCTACAATCTGTTGTATTTGAGAATACAGTTTTAGAATCTGCACACAATTTATTGGTTTGTATATTTTTCCTCTTACCACATCTCACAGGTCTTTAAAATGGATTTGTATTAAGCTTAATATCTTTATATAAACTCTCATTTTTTCTCATCTTATCTCACACTATACTTAATTTTTCTGGCTAGTTTATTCATTTCAGTTTTTAAGTTATAGCTCAGGTTAATGTCCATCTCTTGTTTTTTACTATACTTAATTTTTCTGGCTAGTTTATTCATTTCAGTTTTTAAGTTATAGCTCAGGTTAATGTCCATCTCTTGTTTTTTTCTCCCATTTTAATTATCTTGTTCTTATGGAAATATATCCTCCTGACCTTGTGTGCCTAGATTCTGATGTTAAACACTTGTTTTTCAGCCAAACAATTTCCCTTTCGGAAGCTGCCACTTTCCTCTTGGTGTTCTTTTCACTGAAATAATCTTTACTAGGATTCTGTGATCTTTACTGGCAGAGAGCTCTCTCTTTCCTAACTATATTTTATGTGTACTTTCCCTAATAATATTCAACTCATCAGCCTAGCCATTAATATATGTAACGATAGTTTTCCAAGCTGTACCTAATATATATATGTACAGCCATCCTCAGCAAGTCTAAAATTATTATCAATACTAATAACTAAATCATCCAATTCCTAGCATGAGGGAAACAAGTCATCAATGTTTTCATATGCATTACCTTTGTATATACATAGCATTTAGTACTCCAGCCATGATACTTATGCATTAGCAAATCACTGATGGCATACTTGTTTAAAGAATCCATTCTGAGTTACAAAGAATTAAAGACATATATATATATATATATATATATATATATATATATATATATATATATATATATATACATTCCTACACATATATATATATATATATATATATATATATATATATATATATATATATAGTGTGTGGGTGTGTGTGTGTGTTGATCTACTTCAGTAGACTGAAATGTTAAAATCCCAAAATTTAAAATACTGAGGCAAAAATTGTGAATGTTTATAATACTGAAACTTGAAAAAAATCAACTTTCATAATTTTGAAAACCATCTAATTAAATAACAGGAAAGTATTTATATATGTGTGTATCACTTTACAAAATTGTACAATGTACCTACTCAGACATGACATTCCAGGCAGTATCTGTGCACTGTATTCAACTACATTACCCCAGAAAGGAAAACTAGTGTTAATAGTGTACAGATACTTTTACCATTTGAAGAAAAGCATAAAAGTAAAGAAATACTGGACTTGTAAGTACAAATCTGTAGACAAATGCAAGGGAAGAGCTGTTACAGTTTGTGTAGCTAATGGTAAAGAACTTTTAATTTAAATCAGTTCCACATAACCATACCGGTGACCCTGCTAAAATTCATAAATATTTAATTTGTGGTGATTTAGAGCATAAAGCAGGTTTGTCAGAAATACTGCTTGTCTGCTTGTTGATGATGTGATAGCTTCCACTTCTCTTGAATTTGCTGCAAGTCTACTAAGGTTTCCTATTACGTTGTCGAAGTTTTACAACTTTGAACATCATATGGTTGAACCCATATGTTCATATGTTCAAAGTTGTAAAACTTCGAAAATGTAAAAAAAAAAGAAAAAAAAAGAAAAAAACTTACTGGACTGTTGTAAGCAGGGGGGCAAGCCCCTTTACACCCCACACCCTCCCCGCTCTTTCAATATACAAACTTGAGAACGCACTACAATGCAGTACAGTGCGGAAAGGGAAGATTTCTCTTTACTACACTGTAGCGCGATCTCGGAGTTGGTATATTTAAATAGCGGGGGGTGTGGGGGGCATAGCCCCCCATGTTGGGTGTGCAGGGGGGCTTTCTCCCCTGCTTACATCCGTTAGGAAACTATTTTCTTTTTTTCTTTTTCTTTTTTAGGTATCCAAAGTTTTACAACTTCGAACATATGGGTTCGACCATATGACGTTTGAAGTTGTAAAACTTTGATAAGGTAATAGGAACCCTCTACTAAATAGAAAAGCTCTTTAACAGCAAGTAGAACGAGTGAAAAGGAAAGCTAGATAATACTGATAACCTAACATTAGATAACATTGATCTAAGTTTCCATTTAAAACTGGAAAAATCCTTGAGAAAAGAGTTTCTGATTCAATAAATGATAAAACAGTTTTAGTATTTACTACTGTGAATTACTTATTTGATTTAAGTAGAGCTACTACCTGGTTAATAGATGGTATCTACTTTTATAAAGGAATAATTTGCAGAAAGTTGTATAGCATCCACGGGTTGGTTAAGTATGGAACTTATAGTACATCTGTACCTCTTTTACTTTGTCTAATGTCTAAGAAATCATTAAAATCTTACGTTCTCATGTGGCAGTGTGTTTTTCATTTATTGAGTGCATTGAGTTTACATGTCTCAAATGTAAAATACATACTTCATGAAATAGAACAAGTTTATTTTGTTTTGAATGCTTCACTTATGTCAGAAGAGGTATTTAATATCTGCAGTTACATTTTCAATATTATGAAAGTCAGTCTTTTAAAGTTTCAGTATTACAAACATTTGCAATGTTTGTCTCTGTATTTTAAATTTTAGGATGTTAACATTTCAATCTACTGACATAGATCCATGTGTGTGTGTGTGTGTGTGTGTGTGTGTGTGTGTGTGTGTGTGTGTGTGTGTGTGTGTATGTATATATATATATATATATATATATATATATATATATATATATATATATATACACACACACACACACACACGTGTGTGTGTGTGTGTGTGTGTGTATAGATATATATAACTATATATATATATAACTATATATATATATATATATATATAACTATATATATATATATATATATATATATATATATGTATATATATATATATATATATATATATATATATATATATATATATATACATACACCTGGGTCAACCTCAAATCGTCGACATGCTAGAAAATCAAATCCGATTTCATCAACACCACTTTATCGAATCTTCACTTCTTCGAATGCCCGGAACAACGGCAACTCACCCAGGGTAAACAACTGCTCGGCCATCATAGTGAACCTTGCACTTTCCCCACTGCAGTGCGATCTGAGAGTTGGTATATTTCTTTATGGGGGGTGTGGATCAGGGAGTGTGGGGGGCAAAGTCCCCCTACTTGGGAGGGATACTTGTTTTAGTGTTTGTTGTATTGTCTTGCTGGTTGAGTGGCTATTTACCCTGGGTGAACTGAAGTTGTTCTGGGCAGTCTAAGAAGTGAAGATTTGATAAAGTTGTGTCAATGGAATGGTCTTCGGTTATCTGGTACATCGACAATTTGAGGTAAATCCATACACACATATATAATATATATATATATATATATATATATATATATATATATATATATATATATATATATATATATATGTCACTAATCACAGAATTCACAGAAATTAAAACAACTTGCAATTTAAATCACATCAACATTGTATTGTACACATCAGTATTAAATTAAGTATACAGAGCTAACCTTGTATAAACAGAAGTAATTCATACAGGAGTTATCCTGACCTATTTTGCCATTCATGTCAGTCCCACTAAGATGCTGGATGCTATTTATGTCCAGTGGAATAGCATGTGCTCACTATTTCCTGCAGTCACAGCTTGCTGTAACTAGCTAAGCCCCTTAGGAGGACTAGAGCGTGCCACACTACAATTAATCCTTTTCTTCTAACAAACATAAGTATAAAACAAAACTTCTTCTATCAAGTAGTCACACAATAAATCATAAAATAACAATGGATCATTTGAGATAATATCATCTTTAAGGAAGTCTTATCGACTTAGTAGGTAAAGTTATTTTTCACCAAAGCATACTATAGTGCACTATTGGGACTGAGCTTTAGAGCATAATTTGACACCAGGATTTGGTTTAGATCTTATTGCAGGATATAGTTAACAACTGAAAAGTTAATAACAGCACTGAGTTTGCAGACATCAACAAATTTGGTCAGCGACCATTGACGTCAGTCTGGAAACCAGAGAAGCAATAAACAAAGAGGAATGGATTCAATATGGAATATTGTGTTGTTCCTCTGGTGAAAAGCCTTTTTGAGGAAAGTATGCCATCAAACCACATTATATGGGTTCTGTCTGCAATCCAGCATGTTACACAAGGGATGATATCTAACCGGGGTATCAGAGTGCGGAATACTATCAAATGCCTTTGCAAGATGAAGATAGGTTGTATGCACTGATTGACCCTTTTGGAGTGCTACAATTACCCTTTCAAAGAATTCCATTAGGTTGACTAGACAGGATATGCTCCTGACTAAGATGAATTAATAGGACTCAGGGAGTGACAGGCTGGGTACTTCATTATTTATGAATATCATTATTGTAGTTGAAATTAGCTTACAGATAACACTGGCAAAGCTAATTGGTCTAAAGTTCCCAGGTCAATGGAAAAAAGCAGCTTTGCATAGGGATATTACTTCTTCTCTTCTCCATGCCTCAAAAATGCATTCTTTGAAAAGCTGAGACTAAAAAGATTTACAGATTAGGTTGTCCGAGAGTGCTATGAGACTGGCCTTTGATAAATCCACAAAGACATGAAGAGAAACTAACGAATACAATGAAGTGATTTGTTGTAGACTGGTGTAGAGTTCCAGGGAACGTATTTATAGATCCATAGGTTCATAGGTAGGTACTTGGCTATCTGCCCAAGGGCATTTATAAGCCTAGCCAGAGTGTGTCAGCTTTCGCCACCCCCATTGATTAATTAACTGAGCCTCTGTCAAGAAAAGCCAATGAAGTGATCCCAGGGGTGTATTTTCTGTTACCCATCCACTCGTCAAGGTTTCTCTTGAAGAGTGTTAGTGAGGGGCTCTGCCTAATGTAGTTAGGAATTTTGTTCCAAAGCATGGGGGGTCTCTGTGACAGGAAGCTATCCCTCCAGCATGTTTTATTTATTGTTGTGGCAAGGTTAAGCTCACTAGAGCGAGTGGCTCGCAGTGACTTGGATTTCTTTAGATGAAGCATGTCCATCAATTCTGAGTTGGACATGGCTTTGTAAGTCAGGCAGAGATCACCTCTGAGTAAGCGATATGCCACTGAGTACAGCCGGAGTTTTTCCAGTTGGGCTGCACAGGGCATATGTTTGAGGCCAGTAATCCTCTTGATGAGGTACTTTTGTGGTCTTTCCAGGTGTTGGAAGTGTCTTGTGAGGTACATCCCAAATGGGGCATTGTACTCTATGATGGGACTGATGAGTGACGAGTAGAGGGGCACTATAACCTTTTTATTTCTAGATGCGAACCCTTTAGTAATTAGATGGGCTACATAGAAGGATGTGATAGCCTTATGGTCTGATTTGATCATAGACAGGAAGACATTAGGTGTGACACAGACAGATGTGACATTTGTGGGGACAAGGTCGAGGATATTGGAGTCCGTAATAGGAAAGAGCAATACCTTCTCCGGGGAATTGCCGTTATTAAGTTTGAGGAAATGCTGCCTGTATTTGTTTGTTGGTGATGAATGTTCACAAATTTGCAGATGTGTAGTTTAAATTACCCAGGGAAGTTATATCTGTTTCAGTAGTTAAGGAATGAAGTTGGTTTATATAGATTTCATAGGAAGCAGGAGAAATACAAAGGGTTATATATTTGTAAAGATATGGTAGCTTGATTTGTTTATTGACACCAACATATCTAAAAGTTCAGGGTGATTATCATGCTGGCTTTGTCATAAATTAATGGAGTTATAGATGAATATGACTGTGCCCTCACCAACTCTAGAGGGTCCAAACAAATGGTAGCCACTAACTCCAGGTACAAAGGGTCTGCTTTTGCAACACTGGAACCAAGTTTATAAAAAATTGTATACCGTCAGGAGTCAGGAAGGCCTCAAGGTTTGGCATTTTAGAATGGCTTTATAATGGATTGATTAAATTAAATATTCAACATTTCTCAGAGTTGGAGTGACCTTGAACTGAGAATAATAAAGTAAGGGGGCATGGGGGGGGGGGTTAACTACTTTCTTTCATTTCTTATCATTGAGTGAAACTCACTTATATAAGAAAGCATGCAAAACTCAGTTATATAAGAACCCATGTGTTTACATTACATATAAAACAGCATTTTACATTACATATACTCAGGTAAGTCATTTCAGTTGTTTTGTGTAATCAGGGCCAAGAGGTTCTTTGTTAAGAGGTGTCTGGTTTTGTGGTATCACAATGAAACATATTCAGTCAAGTCATATGCATGAAATAAACTCCTTTTCTCAAACTACCGCTGGCATGTAGTCAGTTGAAGAAGCCTTTTTTGGAAGACTTCTTAGGATTTGCAGTAGCACATGGCTAGTAATGTATTTAATACAGAACCCTTTAACAATTAGATTTGCCCGTTCATTGGTGCCTTGTATCCTGCTGACCATGCTTTGAAGTCACCACCTACTCTTGGCCCCTACAGTTGTCTATTGTAACCCTTGGATGGACAAGGTCCTGTGGTGGACCTTCTTGTACACTGATTTCCATGTTCTAAGTTCACTACTAATATGATATATGTTTTATATAGCAAACTGATAGATGGCGGTAACTAATTTCAGGGAATAATCAACATACATAATGCAATAATAACAAATTGGGACTGTTCCTTGCTAGTCCTGTCTATTTAGATTTTTTGCACGGAGCGTATACTACTTTTCATTCTTTGCACCTAGCAAGGTAGTTGTAATATTTCCTGGACATTCAGGTCAATGCTGGAGAAATTTAAACAATAATAAAGGCAGTCATAGGCACATTATTTGCAGTATCCATAACAGATACCTTTCTGAATGAAGTTTGAAAAAGCATGCAGGAAGATCTGAGATAAAAATCAAACGATTGTCACATAATGTCAAAATTATGAGATCTTATTCCAGAAACTATATTATTTTGACATGGTCTACTTTTCTTGAGGCTATCAACCATAGAAGAAAAATGCATTGCCAAAACCTAGAAGCAAGAGATTCCCTTAGATAATCTGTACTTGTAAATGAAAGAGGTGAAGTACTGCTGCAGCTGGTAGTCTTTGGGGTTCAGTCCTATAATCCATAATTAAGGCAGTTTGTGAGTAACACTAAAGTAGCCTTATTTTAATACTAACAACATAAGTAACCATGTGACAAACTATGCTAATTAGATGATTTAGTGACAGAAATGTGATTACTAATGGCAAATAAGATACTGCTTAGACTGGTAAAAAAAAATTCATATAATGAAGCCTGGCTGTAAATAAAAATGGAATGGTTATTCAAAATGAATAAAACAAGTGACTAGCCAACACAATATTAAATAACAGTCTGACAGCTTTGATTAGTAGACAGATATATATAAAAACTCAGATGATATATTGGATGACTTGTCCAACAATACAAAACGTTTATTAGATGAAACAAAACTGTAATCATCAGTTCAGATAAACTGCACAATAGGACTGGCTACTTAATGACATAGTTTACTATCTGACTTTTATTAACAGATAGTGCAACCACAAAACAATCAAATGTACTTAAGGACATAGTTTCTTGAGGACAAATATTGCCAATTAAGGACTCATACGGACTAGGTTCTTCTGTCTCCTTAGGTCATTACTGACATTTATCAGGCCACAACAAAGAAAGATTAAACTAACTCATCTTTTAAAGCTCTCACAACCCTGTTTCCAGAACCATTACTGAACACTCAGAAATCACTGCAATTAGCCACTGCATCCAGCCAAGGCTATGCTTTCTCTAAAACAACAAAAACTGTCTTGTAGTGAAATAAACTTTACTTGTAGATCTGAGCATTTTGCAAGCATAAATACAAAATTAAATAACCACAGACCTATTCCTACAAGGCAGTTAATTTCCTTGTTAAGTACACACACACACACACACACACTATATATATATATATATATATATATATATATATATATATATATATATATATATATATATATATATATATATATATAAATGTATATAATATATATATATATATATATATATATATATATATATATATATATATATATAATGTATATATATATATATATATATATATATATATATAATGTATATATATATATATATATATATATATATATATATATATTTTTTTTTGTTTATATAGTTATAAATATATATACATACATATACATTTTCTTCATCCTCTGAAAACCTCTTCCAGAATATTATTGTGAAAAAAGTACTTCTCTTTTCTTTTAGGAAACTGTCTTTCAGGTTAATTAGTAACTTAAAAAACATTTTCAGCTATGGACAATCAAGATCACTTAAATGTTTATAGAACAACCAATTTAATGATATGCATTTTTCAAAACAATAGCTATGAAACGTCAAACTCTAGTGTCTAACATTACTGACTCACTGTAATCTTCAGTGATTTACAAGAAAATAAAACAAAAATGGGAAGACTGGGTAAATATGAAGCAAAATCAGCCTGGGTGCTGTCATAATGATAAGAAGTTTGAAACTGCCAACACATGACCACAGTACAGACCAGGCATACATGGCACTTACAAATGGAAAAAAACAAACACCACATGATCTTGATATATAACCATTCCAGGACCAGCGTGGCTATTGCCCACTTATTAAAGAAAAGATTACATGCAGTGCTTGCCTAAGTATACCTACTATCGACCTATTGCTAGACTTAGACTAGTTTGCAGATGAGTACAACTGGTGCAAGTGTAACTTCAATTTTCAAGTTGCAACTGCAGTCTACAATACTCATGTTTTTGTAAATGGTTCACATGTTGTTGGTTAGACAGTCAGAGCTCTCTAGGAAGCAGACACAGGGAGAACAGCACAGCATTGTGTTTAAACGTGTTTGTGGCAAACACAGGCAACTACAGCACACAGGGAAGTCCACTAAATCCTACACAAGTGCTGGCAGTAGATACGGTCTGTGCCTGACCCTGCTATCTGTTTCAATGACAAGTCTGCAAGGTGGGGACAGACTGACCAGACCAACAGGGATGGGAGGAAGTTAGAAATCTAGGATGGCTGCATGAAAAGATGGAAGCATGGAACAAGAAGCATCTGAGGTTGAAGAAGTAATGAAAGAAACAACATAAAATCAATTTTTTTGGTTGGAGTGTAAAAAAAAAGGGCAAATGTCCCCCAACTCAGTGAAAAAGCCAAAGTTCACTGAGGTAAATTGGTGTGAGAGGTGGTAGGTCAAACTATTACAAATATGGCTAATGTAAGGGGGAAGAGCTGCTCAGATGGTGTGAAATTAGACTTTTTTAAACTGTACTGTACTCATGTTGAATGATGCACAATCATGTGAGAACACAGAACTTCAGGACACCAAGTTCCAACATAATTGTGGATCAGTCAGAAAAGATAGGGGGTGATGGGCCCCCCAACTAGCACTGGGCTTATGCTAAATCCAGCCCTGACTGCAGCCCCACTGTTTAACATAGTAATGATTAAAATATTATAATAACAAACATTAAACATTGCCACAATTCCTGCTCAAATGACAAGCAAGTATTTAGCTCAAACAGTATAAGTGGATGGCTGTTTAAGAATGCTCCTTTAGCAAAGCAAGGGAAAATGTTCTTGATATATAACAAATAGTTTGAATATTAAGTGTGAAACACATACAAGTTATGATTACAAATTTGTTTTCTGTAATATTTCATAAAGATATGCACTCAGAAGATTCCACTGCTATAAATTATCTTTGAACATATATAATGAAAGAATATATGACAGACCATGGCATCAGAGAGGACATAATTACTCACTAGGCATGCAGTCCAGGAGACCCCTGAGGAGCCTAGCTGAATTTTCTCAAAGCACTGTCTTATTAAATGACTTACTCCAGGCAACAGGGAAATGAAGGCTGAGTGAATCAAACCTGTTACCACAAGAAACCACTCATTTACAGCTCATATCCTTAATCTTTTGTCCTAACCCAAGTGTACATCGTAAAACATAAGTGCTGCTATAATATTTTAAATCATCAAACAGGCTGACATGTGTGGAAATTTTATTTCTCTCAGAACTTGAAAACTATACAAGTCATTGAATACGGCCTTTTACTCCTGGATTACTTAAGCAATATGATGTCATGGTAATACTTAGACAACTCTCAGGTGACAATCTAGCTTGATATGGTTTTCTTCTGATATACGTAGGCTTTAGGCCAGCAGAATATTTGTAGTTTAGTGTGTAAATACTGTAATAGTAACTCCCCTAAATAAATACTTGAGAAACCCTGGAACTGGAGTTTCTCTACTCATGCCCCAGATCTGACATGGCTTCAAGCTGAGGGATTCAGACTTCAGTCTGGGAGGCTTAGACATCAGTGATAGTGTTGATGTCATATTTGTCTAGCATCATAGGCATGCTGATGTCATATTCTCCACTGGATACCTCTGTTTGGGAATAGCAGTCATGGCCATCTTCTGCTGGATTCCTCTTCTACAGGAAGCTTGGTCATGATTATCCTTGAAATACGGCACAATGCTTGAATAGTTGGTGGAACTGTGAGCTAGTTACTAACTTATTAGCAGTTCATATCCTATTACAAATTACTGGCATGATGAATTCAGTCCAGTCTGAATATGCTGAAAAATCATTGCTTGACATAGCTGAGGACCCATAATATTGTCACATATATAGTCACTCCGACTTTGACAACTATAATGTTTGCCAGTAGAGTTACCCGAGGTACAACCAAAATGACTAGTGTAGGCAGAGAACTGTGTGTGATTTTACATATTTATAATTATCATATTGTTGGTTCTAAAAAAGTTTGAGCATCTGGTACATTATGGAATACGTGAATATTATTATTCTACTATTAAATTTTAACTGATTTCAGTCAAACATTCAGGACTAGCAGATATTTAATAATGACATCTTTTGGTGTGGTTGTAAGAATCAGTGCACCAGACTATTGAAACAAGCTCATGTCCATGCTACTAAAATGACATGCAGACCCTACAGACTATGGCAAGAAATGTGCTTAATGACATAATATACTAATTGCCCTTCTACTAACTTGTGTTTCACCAGTTACACTGCACACTGCTGAATTTACACACTTATGTTTATAGGTGATACATAATTAGAATACAACAAATTGCAGCAATGGCTTTTTATATGAATTATGTAGAAACATAGACAGATTATATGTATGTATGTAATTACCTCAACTAATCACCAACTATCCTTTGTTACCTTTAAGAGTAAAACTTAATCAAACAATTTTAAGTGTACAAATAATAGCATGGCAATATTTATTGCAATCTGTACATTTGCAAACAAGCAGTACGTACAGTTCATTACAATACCACATTTAATTTCTAACGCATTCTGACAAAAAGGAAGCTACTTGCTCTTTCTGTGAAACATACCTCAGTCATCCAGCAGGAGAGTTCTTTTCTTATGCGTTACTGTTAAGCTTCTTGGGGGGGGGGGGGGGTTGGTAAAACACAGTTCAAATAGGAATAGGCTGATTGCAGTTAAGGTAAGAAATGCTCTTAAAAAAGACAGTTTTTGCAGTTCTTTATTTTCACTAGTACTGATGTGTTTGCAGGAAGATGCATGTTTCTCCTTTTTAAACCAAGAAAATGCGAAAACTAGTTGTACACAAATATTAGCATATGACATGCTAAAGTAGACTGTTATCATAAATACTAATGTAAGATCTGTAATACTGGATTCAAGCTGGTATTGTTTGTTTAATCCACAGTTTATTAAGTTAAAAACTAAAGACAAGTGCTTTCACTCTTGTCAGATCTAAGTTATCCATATAAGTAACAACTAATATATACTTTTCTATTTTCCATATAAAAAGCCCTGTAAGTTACAATGAGGGCAATAACCCAAGTGCATATAAGGCTGGAAAACAACATTTCCTCCATACTAGGTTTCATTGCATGCAATGATGTGACACAGGTGTCATGTTTTCATTGTTCTCTGAAACTGTGGTTTGGAAGCTTGGGCTACATTTAGCACTTCATACAATAAGGTGTCTTTCATTAACAACATTATTAAAGTCCAGGAAACAAAACAGAAAATTATATTGCTTGCTTTCAACTTTGATGGATGGAGAGAGTCTAAAAATATCTGACGTGATGTTATAATCAACAGTCGATGCACTATTCAGGGTTGCAACTTTCTTACACATGGAACAACTGTCATTGTCAAGTATTTTTATGGTGTAGACTTCATGCCTTCACTTATATATTGGGTTTGCAACTCATTTTTTATGGTTTGCATTAGCAATATCATCATTAGTTCAAGCATCAGTTGCTTTTTAAACTGGCATGAAGGAGATGAACTGCATGTATCCTGGCAGAACAGACAATGGAATTTAGTTTGTTTATTCAAAAACATATTTTTAAAAACTGATTTGACATAATAACATACACCCATAAGTAAGTACAAGACAATGAATCTGCAGAACATTACAAACCTAGCCAGTAACCCATACTCAGATGGAGATCCCTCCATCCTTAAGGAGGGCAATACAAGATAGGCCAGAGTAGACTTTGAAGCTATCCATCCAATTATCTAGGTTTACCTTGAGGGAGGCTAGGGTGCCACTATGCTTGATATACACTGGAAATTTGTTTCAGACGTAGGGATACAATGGAATATAACTATCCTGCTAATGTGTCACATTTACATGTTGATGCTGTGCACACGTATTTATGGTTTCCTATCATCTCATATTATGAAGAAGGGGTCTACTTGAAAAGGCCGAAAGCCCACTTACCCAAAGATGAAAAGACCGAGATGACATCACTGAATCTTCGTTTAAATAACTTCTCACATAACTGACAATTTACCCAGGGAAAGGAAGCAGACAGCCAACGATTGCAAGAAATCACATGGAAACACTCCAAACCCACACAAGTGGGGGGCTTCCCCCCATACCCCACACCCCCTAACTAATTATACCAACTCCAAGATCACACTATAGAAAGGAAAAGGGTAACCTTCCAAATATTGCCTTTATTTGATTGCATGCCTCTCTAGCTAGTTAGCCTGCATGTTCACCCACAACCTTCCCGCCCTTATTGCCAGTGTTATTTTATAATAAGGCTGTGTCACTGGCTTCTACCTCTGCTGATAATCTGATTTTCCAAGTCCCTCCATCCCCTCTTTCATTGCTATTGACTGTTGTATAAACTATTTAAGTACTCTTCCCACCCATTGTTTTCCATAGATCTATAGGATCATAGGAGGTTACTAGGCTAATGGCCCTGAGGCCCTTACAAGCCTAGAAAAGAGTTTATTCCAAAAAAGAAACCTCAGTCAGCACCTGTCAACCCTGTCAATGAGGGACACAGGTGGAACCCCTGGGACAAATGTATGGCTTCCCATCCACTCATCAAGGTTGCACTTGAAGAGGGTCAGCAAGGTATTCTGTTTGATGTGTATGGGAAGTCTATTCCAGAGACAGGACAGCCTCTGGGAGATGAGCCCGTCTCTCCAGCAGGTTTTGTTGATGTCACATATTAGATTTAGGTCTTTCAAGTGGGCAATGCACAACGAGTTAGACTTACAGATATGGAGCATCACTAGTAGGGCAGGGTCCGACATTGCCTTGTAGGCAAGACGCAGATCACCTCTGAACAATCTGTATAATACCAAGTAGAGTGATAGTGATTTGAGCCTGGTGTTGGAGACCATGGATTCTCTTTGTAAGGTATTTTTGCGGCCTTTCCAGTTGGTGCAGGTGTTTGGAGAGGTACAAACTAAATGGGGCATTATACTCAATTATTGGCCTAATGAGGGAGGAGTACAGAGAGGTAATAACCTCCTTTTTTCTGGATGCAATCCCTATGTTTATGAGAAGAACCAAGTAAAAGGTATTTCTGACCACTGCCGCTACATGATGGTCGAATGTAAGATTGTTGTCAACCTGAGTACCCAGGTCTCTCACCACAGGTTGTGTGCTTATGAGGTTGCCGTTTATGTGGTAATCAGTAGGAGCTGTGTTTTTGCCAAATGGTATGATACTACATTTTTTTGCATTTAACTTAAGGCCATGACTTTGGCACCAGTCATTTGTTGCTGTGAGACCCTCTTACAATATGTTAACATCATCTGAGGAGTCAGTGACAGCACCCAAATTTCAGTCGTCCACAAACTTTGTCAGCCACAGGCCTTTTGTCTTTGCCTGGACCTCAGAGTAGTAGGGTCCCAGGACAGATCCCTGGGGAACACCACTAGTGACAGATCTGCTGTTGCAAGTGGAGGTGCCTATTTTGACCTGGTGGGTCCCATTAGTGAGCCAGTTGGCCACCCACCTGATGAGATAGGGATTTATGCCAAGTTGTGTTAGCTTTTTGATGATGCCTGAGTGGGGGATTGTGTCAAATGTCTTGGCCATGTCAAGGTAAGCTGTATGCACTGACTTTCCCTCATCCAGGGCCTTGGTGACAGTCTCAAAGAAGTCAGCCAGATTCAACAGGCACGTTCTGCCCTTGACAAAACTGAACTGGGTGGGGTTAAATGCATGGAGATTGCCTATGTCCTTGTTTATGAGATCCATAATAATACACTCCATTGCTTTACAGATCAGACTTGTCAAGCTAATGGGGCAATAGCTTCCAGGCTCAGCAGTGGCACCACCTTCGTGCAAAGGGATGACAATGGCAGTGCTTCACTCTGCTGGAATGAAGCCTGTACTTAGACTGTGGTTCAATAGGGTGTTCAATGGCGAAGTTAGTTCTTGGTGGAGATGGTGCAGAATACATCCTGGGATACTATCAGGTACCATGGAAGCTGTGTTCTTTGCCTTGGATAGGGCCTTTAACAATTGATCTACTGAGATGTGAGGTGCAGGCCAAGTATTGGGGATGTCGAATGGGCCTTTTGGGGGATGAAGTTTGTGCTGAATCTATCTGCTAGCAGGTTGGCTAAGTCAACAGGATCAGTGTAAGTGACACCATTAAGTACTAATTTTGAACAAACCTGGACTTTGCCATGGAGGTTCCTGATGTAACTGAAGAAACCTTTGTGGTTTCCCTTTGTTTCAGGGACTAGTTTCCATTCATAATTGGCTTTGGAAGTTTTCACTAGTGATCTAATTTGCTTGTTGAGGCTAAGGAGGGAATTTTTCCAGTCTGGAATTTGTTCCTTTTTGCACTTGGACAACAGTTTCTTCCTTTTGTTGTAAAGCGTGTTAATAGAGGATGTCCACCAGACAGATTTGTGTTTCCTTGAGGAACAGGTTTTGTTCTGTTGAGTATGGCTGAATCCATGCATTTGTACTGGTGCCTGTATACTGCATTGGCATACTGTTCAGCATAGTTATCTGCATCCTCTGAGGCGGGCAGTGGTGTGAAACTACCGATACCCTCCCTTAGGAGATCGCAGTCAGCTTTTGAGAATTTTTTTAGCCTGGTTATGGCTGGAGGGTGGGGTAGGATAGAGACTTCAAATGAGACAGAGCAATGATCTGATCTCACCAGAGAAGAATATACTATGGGAGTTGTGCAGCAGTCACCCATGTTGGTGAGAACCAAGTCCAAAATGTTATCTCCCCTTGTGGGGGATGAGACAAGTTGGTCTAGTGCATTAGAACTGATGAAGTCAAGGAATCATTGGGTGATCGTATTAGTGCAGCAATAGTTCACCCAGTCTATGATGGGGTAGTTGAAGTCACCAAGGATCTGTAGTTGTGACCTTGATGGAGTCAAGTAGGTCCAGGTAGGAGGAGTGGGTGTCCTGAGTCTTGGAGGGGGGTCTATAGCTGGCTATAACTTGGATGGGTATCTTGCTTACTGTCAGTGGCACCTGGAGTAGTTCCAGTGTGTCATGCTGTCAAACCAGTCTGGAGGTGTACCTGTCCTTAATGAAGACAGAGACTCCACCACCGTTAGTCTTCCTGACCTCATTTAGGGGTCAGAATGTGTGGAATGAGGTATAGCCTGGTAAGGCAGGAGTGCTCTCCGCAGCCCTGAACCAATTTTCGTGACTGCATAGACTTCAGCATCTTCCAGTGTGAAGAGAGCTTCCAGTGAGTGCATTTTCAGGTTAAGGCTCCTAGCATTAAGCAGCATAACCTTCAATTTGCTTTTTGACAGATCTTTTATGTTGGAAGATTTGCCTCTGGAACATTGCCTAAAAAGGCACAATGGGGAGGCTAGAGCCTTGGCCAGGATCTGGAATCCTAGGGGTGACAGGTAGAGACCATTTCTGGCAAAGCATTGAGGCATGTCAACCATGTCAGGCAGACAGATACTGGATTCCCTTGGAATGACACCAGAAACTAAGCCAATTGATGAAATCAATTATTTTATGCTGGTATTGTGGTATCATTCTTGGTGAAGGTAGAATGCTGCTTAGGGATAGGGTCATACCTGCCTGGGACACATACTCTGAAAGCTATATCATGTCTCTCTTCATATATTTCAGAGAGGTATGCCTCAATTTATTCACACCAGCATGGACAATGACAGAGTCATACTTGTACCTGTTATAGATAGACTTAAGTGCATGCGTGATGTGGTGGGTTCTGGCACCTGACAGACAGCTGACTGTGACCTTCTCCTTGTCTCTGAGGGGGACATTGGTTTGTCTCACAACTGAGTCACCAACGACTAGTATGTTTGGTTTATTGTTATGCCTTATGGGCAGTACCCACCCAGCAAACCGATACTGCTCTTGAGTAAACCTCCTGTACTACATATTGTCTCCTATTCATTTTCCAGGAGCTCAGCAATGCTTGGAGTTTGAGCCTGCATTACAGAAGTATTTTTACTTGTAACCTGTACCATCCAGGCAAAGTTAAGTACCTTTGATTGCTAAATCACACTTAAGTTATGTTGAGTGATTGCTACTCCTTCCTACTTTTGTCTGCATTTCACTGATTTTTTTTTCTTTTGTAACAACAAAATGCTGCTGCACTCACTGTTACTGTTGTAAGACTGCTTTGAAATTGGCTTTGGTAAGGGATTTCTAGCTAGGTCCTTATGTGATTTGCAGTAGCATTGCACCTGTGGGTCTCTTCTACTGAGTTTTTACATTAGCAGGACTGAGTTTATTCATCTTGTGGCAAGATTTATTTGCTTGTTCTATCCGAGTTGAAAAATACAGAAGGACTCATGATGTAGTCATTTTATAGGACAGAGGGCTAATTAGTTAGTTTTCTGTTTTGTTCTGTGCTGCTATAAATTTTGAATGTTTGTGTGGGGTAGCAGCACCATGTACAGCACCAAACACCTAGAAAGAACAGTTCATAAAACTGTACCCTGTAAAGCAGCAACATATTGCAAATACGTTGTGCACTGACAAGCTGGAGCAGCTGGGAGTCAACTGGCAAAACCTACAGATTTAACTGAATTCAGTATTGTGTCAACATTAAGGTTAGTAGAATTTAGTACTGTTTAGCATAATCTGCTCTGATAAGGCACCTTTAATAGCCTTCTAACCCCAACACACCACCCATTTGTAGCTCACAAATCAAAGGACTAGATAGTATGGATATGCAGTTTCCTAACATCTCTGTAGCCAGATTGGTGGATATGGGCATCGTGAGACAATATAGAAATTCTATCATGTGTACTTAATCCTTAAAGAAGCAGACATAGTATGCAAGAGGTGTACTTATAGAATGACACTGGAGGCTAAGATCTCGCATACAACTAAAGCAGTACCTTCTAAACAACAACCTACCATCCAGATCTAAACATGGCTTTAGACCTTCCCATAGCACAACCACAGCATTACTCTCATTTGCCAACATAGTCAATCACCATAGGAACAAGGGATTATTCATATCCTCCATATTCCTAGCTTTATCCAAAGCATTTGATATGGTTAACCACCGTATACATCTCAAAACTCTATCTACCCTTAACATAAGCTCCTCCACTATATCATGGTTCACTTGCTACCTATCTGGCCATCAGCAAGCAGTACTATGGAAAGACAAATTCTCCCTCCTACTACCAATACCCATAGGAGTCCCTCAGGGTTCCATCCTCAGTGCTTTGCTGTTCTCCCTATTTACTAACCAGATAGCTTCATCCTCCCTCTCTGCCTCAATAGTGCAATATGCAGATGACACCACTATATGTGCCATCCCCCACCCTAAATGAGTCACAAACCCTAACTCAAAATAGCTTTAATTTAGTTGAAGCATGGTTCACTAACATTAAACTTATTCTTAATCCAAAAAAAAAAACTAATGCTATTTAGCTCTGGTAGATCTCCACCTCTAAACAATGAATTTACCATAAAATCCAAAGACAATACTCAGATCACCCCAACAATACACACAAAACTGCTAGGCATTGAAATAGACAACAATATAAAATTCAACATACACATAGCACAAACAATCAAGAAAGTAAACAAAAAGCTTAGTCTCCTTTATAGGAACAAGCACTTCAACACTAAACATACCAAAGCCACTATCGCAAGAACTTATCTCTTATCCATCCTCCTTTATGCCTCCCCCATCATGACTAATCTCCACTGCACAGAACTAAACAAAATAGAATCTTGTTACAACAAGATAGTCAAATTTGCAACTGACGCCTCTTATAGATCCCACCACTGTCTTTCCCTTAAGCAACTCAACTGGCTGGAGTTCCCTCATCTACTCCTACTCAATCAACTCTCAACAGCACACAAGCTCTACTACCTTCCTGACAAAACCCCAGCACTTCTGCAACTAATTCAGCCCTACATCACAACTAGAGCCTTAAGATCTACTAACCAAAACCTCACAAATGTCAAATACAAAAATGACACTGGTAAATCTCTCTTTGCCTGCACTATTGCCAGAACCTGGAATTCACTCCCAAGCCAAATTACTTCTACCACCTCCACTACCCAATTTTAAAAACTCCTGAAAACCCTCTATGCAAACAACTGGCTTTGTTTATGCTACACCCCTGGCTAATCCACCCCACTGCACTGTTGCAAGGACTCCATTAGGGATTACCTGCTTTCCCCTGATACACCTGGTTATCCGATGAGATGTACCTTGCAAATTCAATGACATATACTGTATAGAGCAAATATCTATCTTAGTATTAAAATAAATTGTGATTTTTTTATATTTTTCTATCATTATCATGTATAATTGTAATGTATTAATTTCCTGACAACAAGAACTTGTTAATAACTACTGCATATATGCTCATATATATTCCTTTCATGGGTGCCCATATGTATTGTTACATATTTGCTTATATTTTTCTCTCATGTACTCATTGTTATATGGAGCTTTTCTCCCTGGGCCTCCGCTGAAAATGGACATGTATCCAGTCAGACTTTCCCAGTTAACAAATGTAAAATAAAATAAATAAATAAAATAAAAACCATGGACACGGCACCTACCTCACATAGTACTCAACACACACAGACTAATGTATGCTGAGGCACTTAAAGGTGATCTTTCTAAACAACAAAGATAATCTAGATCACCTGTTGTCAAAATTATGCCTCAGCAAACCCAAAGACACTCAGAAAATACAACACCTGACACCACATGTATTGTCACTCTTAGTGGAGCCTCAAACACTAAGACCCTAGGGCAAGCAAATGCATTTCCCAGGACTCTTGTCAGAGGGGACTCCATTGTAAGATACACTGATGCTCTTCTAACCAGGCTGAAGAAGGAGAAGGTAACTCTTAGTTACTTGTCTGGAGCCAGAATCCACCAAATCATGCACACACTCAAGTCATTATGCCACAGGTACCAGTATGATTCCATTATAGTCCAAGACTCTATGTAGGTGTAAATGACCTGAGATGTACCTCTCTGGACTATATGATTAGAGACATTTTGGAGCTTCCAGACTGTGTGTCTCAGGCTAGTATGAGCCTAGCACTGAGCAACATATTAGCATCATTGAAGATGATGCCACATTATGAGCAAAAAAAGGATTGATTTCAATTACTGGCTCTCTTTTTGGTGTCATTCTAAGTGGATCTAATATTTGTCATCTTGGGAGGACTTGGTTAACAGACCATGTTGCTTTGCCAGGGATAGTCTGCACCTCTGCCCTCTAGGCATTTTGAATACTGGCTAAAACTGCATCCATCCCATAGCGCCTTTTTAGGAAAGTCCAAACTGACAAAACTACTGACATAGCAAAATCAACTCAACTGAACATCCAGTTGCTACTGCTCAATGCCAGGAGCCTATAGAAAAATCGTCACTCCCTCCAAGCCCTCCTCACACTGGAGAATGTAGACATCTGTCTAGTTAGTAAGACATGGTTTAAAGCAGCAGAGAGTACCCCAGCAGTGCAAGGTTTCAGTGCCTTCCCACTTTTAGACCAGTAGCTGCACACAGAAGAGCTACAGGAGGAGGTGTCTCAATATACATCAATAACAAGCATACCTCTTGGGTGGTCCAACAGGATGACACACTGGAGTTGCTCCACGTGCAGATCACCATAGATAAAATCCTGTATCATATCTTAGCCAGCAATACCATCCTTGTCCCAAAGAGCTAAAAATGCATATTTGGACTTACGGGTGGCACTTACCATCCAGCCTAACACCGTACTCATGGGAGACATTAATTATCCCTCTATAAACTGGCAATACTACACAGCCTCAAATCTACAGACACAGAGATTTCCAGACTTTGTAAATACAAAATCTCTTGACGAAATAGTTAATACACCTGCTAGGGGCTCCAATATATTGGACCTCATGCTTACAAATATGGGAGAAAGATGCAACCCCCCCCCCCCCCAGTAAGATCCAACCATAAAACTGTCTCCTTCAAAATCAAAAGCAGCTCCATAATCCCATTAAAAACAGTAACAGCAATAATTCCAAGGCAAATTACCTTATATTGAGTGATGGATTGTCAAAATTCAGTACCCCTCTAAACCATGAGAACACAGCAGCTTGTGCTGAACTGCTCTCAGAAACTCTGTACAACCATGTCAATGGCTGCAGAGAGGCTGCTGTACCTACCAGAACTAAGTACAGAACTAGCCCCAGAAGCAAACTGCCCCAGTGGCAACCCAAATTAAACAGGATATACAACAAAAGGGAAAAAGAATATGGCAAAAATCAGGAAGGATAATTCACATAAAGACAGAAACTCACTCATCAAAGTAAATAGACAACTAATAGGGATGATTAGGGCAAGCAAAACCAACTTTGAGTTTAAAATAGCATCTCAGATGAAAGGTAACTATAAGGCCTTCTAGAGCTTTGTCAGAAACCTCAAGGGCAGCAGACAACAATGTGATGAACTGGTGGTCAATTAAGCCACATTCATTGAGCCTGGCAATACAGCAAACATTTTAGTGGACAAAGCCATTCCAACTTTAACCCCTTCTCACCCTCAACCATCCCCACAAAAATACCCTCAAACATAACCCCTCCAACTATAACTAGGGAGCATGTACTGGCTGCACTCACTAAAGCTAAGAACACAGCCTCAGTGGGCCCCAAAAGCATCCCAAGATGCATCCTAAATAGTCTAAATATGACTTATCAGGACAGCTGGAGTCATCATTTAACAATAGTCTTAAAACAGTTTTTGTTCCCTGTGAATGGAAGACTGCAATTACCATCCCTTTTCATAAGAGAAGACCTTCAATACATCCTGGAAACTACAGACCTGTAAGTCTGACTAGTTTTATTGGCAAAGCCATGGAAAAAATTATCATGTAAGTAATCAACAAGGACATAGTAGACATCCAGACATTGGATCAAACCCAGTTTGGCTTTGATAAAGGAATGTCATGTTTACTGAATCTGTTGGACTTCTTTAAACAATCACTGGGGCAATGGATGAGGGGAAAACAGTGAATACTCCCTACCTAGATCTGACTAAAGTATTTGATACAATACCCCACTCACTTATTGTCATCAGACTTATGGAACTAGGTATAAACCCATTTAGAATACACTAGATAGCTAGCTGGCTCAATAGTAAAAACCAGGAGGTTAGAATCGATGAGGCCACCTCCACAAATAGACTGTTTACCAGTTGGTTCCCCCAGGCCTATGTGATGAGCCCACTCCTCTTTGGCTTCTACTTCTCAAAATGAATGTCAAAGACTTTTAGCTGACCAAGTTCACAGATGACTGCAAACTGGGAGCAGTCATTGAATTCCCCCCAAGATGAGAACACTCTTCAGGAAGGTCTAATACAGACAAATGCTTGGTGCCAAAGCCATGGCTTAAAACTCAGTACCAAGAAATGCTTTATAATACCTTTTGGGAAGTCTACCACCCCGGGTAACTACATCATTAATAAAACACTCTTAAAAGTTGATTCACTAGTCAGGGATCTGAGAGCTCATGTATATAGTAACCAAGCCGTCGACCATCATGTGTCCAAGGTAGTAACAATACTCTTCTACGCTGGTCAACTTATAGGCAAAGGTGTGGCATCTAGGTCCAGAGAGATCATCATACCACTGTACTCAGCCCTTTACAGACCCATTATAGAATATAATGCCCCCTCGGTGTGCACCTGACTAGACACATGCAGACATTGGAATGTCTATAAATGTTCCTTACAAATGAATACAGGGAGTAAACACAATGTCCTACACTGACAACATCAAACCCCTGTCTCTTTACTGGGTATGAAACAGACTTCTTAGAGGTATTCTTTGCCTGGCATATAGGGCATCGCTGGATTCTGTTTTGATGAACATTTTGCATATCCACAAAACAAACAGCATCAGAACTACTAGATTAAAAAAAAATAAATTTGCTTGCGACATAAATAGGGGATATTGAAGAGACAGATATGTTTCTCAAAGAATTCTCATTCTCTGCAACAGGCTTCCCATCCCTATGGAGCAGAGTTGTTCCCAATGCCTTTTTAAGTGCAACTTGGACCAATAGATGGGTAGTCAGAAATTCACTTCAGTCTGGCTCCTATGCCTCTCTGATGAACAAAAGCAGACATTAAACCACCACCCATATAAAACAAATTTGTCAGTCACTTTTAGGTTGCATGGCTAGGTTTATAAGGGCCCTAGTGGTCATTAACATAGTGTACACCTATGGACATATGAAGACATGCAATACAGATCATCATTATTTAGAAAATACATAATGTCTGTGAGCAGTCTCTGACATACTCAGAATTTATGTCTTGTCAGACTTGAACATGTGCCAGGGCAGATCTCAGGGAGATGGTATCAGCCATTGACACCACAGAAAGAGGCATATTGGTTATGTCATGAAGAATACTCTTAAAGGGAATACATTACTCTCCTACCTTAATAGGTATGGATCCCCTAACTTGGAGGGTGATACCTTAAAAATGTGTCCCTCTAACTGTGTCACAACTTCTTTCTCTACCTAAGCCACTCCTGTCTGAAACAGTTATCTGAGAGACAGATGTTATCAGATTTAAACACATGCCAGCCATACTATATATTCTACAAAGCCTGCAGCTGCTACAGGAGATATTAACGGAGCTCGTCACAAATATCAGAAATCAAGGTGTGAAGTAAGAAAGGACTTATGATGTTAATTTACACAATACACATTTATCAGAGTGATGAAAAGGTGGTAGCTATGTTAATGTACACACAACTGTGAACAGTCCAATAATAGTGTTGTTTGGCCCAGCCAGTCTTTTCTGTCCATATTGTTTTCTACACATACAATCCCAGATTCAAACCACCCTCTATCAATGTAGATATGCTGTACAAATCACTACTAATTATATGGGCCACAGGAGCACTCATGCCACAATAATCCCAAAACAGACATTTCACTGCCATGAAATCTCAAAATGTGCTGAAAGTTGTTTGTCCAACAAAAATATGAATAGACATAGCTTGATGTAATGGTGTTTGTCATGTCAGTACACTCACATAATCTTGCCCTTTAATAGAATTGAGCAGCTGCCTATGTAAGTCCACAGGATAACAAAATGCGTATGAATCACACATGCCACAGCTGAAGTCTTAATACAACTGTGAAACTCCATCTCTCTAAATTTATTGCATCATATTATTGTGTTCCAAAACATTTTAATTGAGGTAAAAGGGATGGGACAGGCATCACTCACTGTATCTGCACAAACTACAACTATGGGATGTCATCTATACATAGCAGTATACTGACCCACAAGGATTATAGTCACTCACTGTGGGTTTTAGACACCTACCATAGAAAGTACATGATATCATGAAGACTGAACACAGGAGAAGTCTTAGTACAGTTATGAGATATATGTGTGAATATTTGAAGGCATTACATAATCTTATTTTTGCAAGGCACATGTGTGCCTGTAATTTGGTTAAAACAAGGGTGTGATCTGTCTTGTTGTCACACAATATTGCATGATACAAGGTATACCCAAACACAAGTGATGCATAATGTAGTCTTCACTATGACAACTGAATCCCAGTCATGCTCAATGTGTAGATAGTCACAGATTCAAACCCATGGCTTACTAAAGCAACAACGTATGGAACATTTTCTCATTTCCTCACACCAGAGGAGAAGGCTTGCTACTACTAATAGAAAAGGCAGATTGCATCCAATGGCATCATCGATGTTAAACAAAGTATTTATCTGTGAAAAATGGGCAAAAAGTATTATAATAGGAATCCCCAGCTATACATATACACAGCAGATATGTGGGAGACATTATTACCTACGTAGTAACATATATATATATATATATATATATATCTATATATATATATATATATATATATATATATATATATAGTCACTAAGGAGTAATGGCTGTAAATGAACTGATTACCTAATGAAGATCACAGGCTAGACAACATTGCATGAATCACAAGCATCACATGAGATGCTGTTTTGTAACTATGACAGTGCACATTTGAAAGGATGATATCACCATTGTTTAGTAGGGTGATGGTTCTGCTAAAAAGTAAAGAAAGTAGTGAAAGAGCCCGATAACATGGTACACTTGCACATCCTATATGTATTTGAAGCCTTTTCCACACAGCATGAGAGAAACACACACTCACAGTTGTCAATCACTGTTGTATTCAAACTACCTATCAATCTGGTTGCACAGTATAGAAAGCACAGTATCAACAGCCAACACCGGAGAAGAAGTCAAGTTCCAATGGTGAGAAGGAGCAGTTTTGAAAGCATTATCTAATCTGTGTGTTTATATAACTGGGTTTTGCCTGGGGATGCAAGAAATTTATAGGTTAGCCCTCAGCCAGTGAAAATATCCCTCATAAATGGAAGTGTATATAAAGGATGTTGTGATATAGCCAATTGTACATGACAGCACACACAGTCACACTACTTAAACAATGCTGGATTTGAACCACCTACCTACCTAGTTATACAGTATACAGTGAACAATATCAACCACACATGCTACAAGAGAAGTTTGACTTCTATAGTGAGAGTGTACTTTTGAAAGGATGACCTCAGCAGTGTGTTGCAAAGAAGATGTTTGTGTTAAAAGTGGGATAAGGTGATAGGGGAGCACTATGTCAGCACCAGCTGTACTTGCCATAGGAGAAGTCTGACTTAAATGTGTGAAAATAGACATTTGTAATAATTACAACGTCAGTGTGTTGCAGAGAAGCTAGTGTGCATCACAGTTATGGGTGAAAAAGGCCTGTGTGTTGAATGGCATGAGTAACAGCAATCTATCCTGTCATTCGTGTATGTTGTGTTATTGTGAGTTACATGTACCAGTGGCATAGTATTATGTATGGATGACAATCACAATAGTAAAACAGCAGACTGCCAACCAAGCATCCCTGAGTGTTCACCTTGTAATAAATGTATGCAAGCATTATCATATTTGGTCATGCTTGGACCATGTGCACTGTCAATATAAACCAGTCAAAAATATGACATTGCGCCATTCAATAACACTCAATAATTCTTTGTGAAAGGGTTCCACACCATTGTACACCACTTTGCAGTTTAAGTGATGGAGTGCAGACATAGCTTTGCAGAATGTGGGTGGCACAGTGGTGCAGCAGATAGTGTTATCACCTCACAGTAAGAAGTTCTGTGGTTTAATCCTCATCTGTGGTGCCTTCGGTGTGCAGTCTGCATGTCTTCCCTCTGTTTCTGTGGGTTTCCTCCAAGTGCTACAGTTTCCTCCCACATTCCAAAGGCATGTAGTAGGTTGACTGGACACTCTAAATTGACCGGAGGTGTAAGTATGTGGTGTAGAAGAATTACCTCGGCTAGGATAGCCACCCGTCGGTGTAAACCCTGGCTCTATATGATTGTCACTGTTGAAGTGACACCCCGACCCCATTTGCAAACACGGGAAAAGAGTTATAGATGGATGTATAAAGTCAACAGCATACTCAAATCCACATATGTTGAGTACAACAGCTCATTAACACATACAGAAATGGTACAATCCTTTCCCGTTTTTTACATCTTTCCCTGAAGCTCACTACTGCAAGCTCATCTGTGCAATTGATGGCAAAGTATTAGCACATGCATAATTAAACTTCAAATAAGAATTAGTAGTGATCTGTCGTCCTTTATGCCAACCTTCACACAAATAAGGAATATAAGCATTCAAATAGGTGTAATTCTGATCAAATACAGAACAGATGTGTACTCTTAATTTTAATGTGTCATGATTTACATAGTTCTCATGACACTAGCATTACATTAGTTATTATATGCATGATACAGGTGTAGAGCTACACAGACCTTATATCTGGTGACTATCCATGCATATGAAGCACAATGCAATTCTTGTTATGCAATTCTATGTGTTTCTATGATATGACTGAGTAATGAAGTCAATACACATATAACAGTCATGTATGAGTCATACTTGCACTTCAGAGCATGGATGACAATGAAACAGCATTGATCCTCTCACTGTATGTGTTTACAGCAGCAATGTTGTCCAAATGTGCCAACTGTACCGTGCTTGTCAACACATAAAGGCTGAATTGTACCTCATCTTCTAGGCAGATATCAGCAGGTTGTGAATGAGTATGTGACACATGAGGGTCAAAGCATGTGAATGCTGGTTCCTGACAGTGGAAACACAATGAAGCAAAAATGTTTGTGGACAGCATGCTTCATAACACTGTTTATAGTTTGAACAGCCCATATGGTCTTCATTTAACTCTGCAGCCTGTTGAAGAGATGATAATAACTGTCTCCTCATAGTGCTATCAGCCAGTCTTTCTATACTGTAGTGAGGCTAAGCACAGTAGCACAAAGGGCATCACATTAATGCAGTCGAATGCAAAAACTTACAAGATTTTGCCATGAGCTATAAACTGCCACTTCCTGTAGGTTACAAGTGCTGCTTGGCACCAGGGATCGATCAAATGCTGAGGAGAAAGATTGATGAGACAGAAGGGGTGGGAAGAGGGAGACATTTTGAGACAGAGATAGGGACATACTAAGAAATTTGCTTTTGGGGCATTTCTGCACATTTTTGTGGATTGTTACTGTTAGGGTTTTCATCATGATTATTCTGTCAGGCTCTGTAAGTACAAAGGCAGAAAATACGGGGTTAGAAAAGACAAAAGTTAGGGGCAATTTGTAAATACTGCCTTTATAAACTTACAACTGTGCTAGGATAATATATTTTCTGACCTGTATAAAGTCTGAATTTCAACTGTAAGGTACTACTTAATGACTTCAATCCTCAATAATTTGCCAGAAACAACCCAAATTAAGATGCATAAAGGTGGACATCCTTTGAAAATGTGTACATTTCAGAACTGATGAGTACAATAAAGTGTTTCCAATACAAATCAAGAAGGGGAAGGATAGTGTAAACATGAGCAGGATCGTGGTGGCTCATAACATATGTAGCACACAGTGACACACATAGTATTAATATGGAAAAATATGACATCATTTTCTGACACACTCCTGGATTCAAACTCTTGATAGTTTCCTAAAAAAATATACACGACAGGGAATTATCTCAGGGAACCACACAGGAACTCATACATGTGAATTATCACACACACACACACACACACACACACACACACACACACACACACACACACACACACACACACACACACACACACACACACACACACACACACCACATAGGAACTCCAACTTCATGACATCCAGCAGCCTAATAAGTGTTGCAGTAACTGTCTGAAAGTAGTACCTTTACTCTATACTGCACTTTTGCACGAAGACAACTGAACTAGTGTAGGTGATGGCAAAAACTCAGGTTTTGCCATAGGAATTGAAATGCCATTCACCTACATTCATTATTGGTGCGTGATGCCAAGCTTCACTCAAACATGAGTACAAAACGTGAAGGCTTTTTTTGTTTGAGGCATTTCTTTCCAGGTATGTTGTGCGTGATTCTGTATTTTGACCAGATTAAATGTGTGAAGAAGGGACTGATAGGACAGTGGTGAAAATGGGAGGGGGGGGCAAGCAGAAAGGAGGACACAGGGGAAAGAATATAGAAATTTGTAGGATGTTGGTGGGAGAGAACCATAGCTATCCCCTTCTTCACTACATTACCATAAGATTGTACTCAGAATTTGATAAATTAGGAGAATCACCACACCAAGTCTGAGTAACAACAGAATAATGTTCGGCCAACTGGACCAAATAAAGTGTGCTAAAATGACACATAGGTGAAGTGGAGAGCTATGTATGGGGGCATTTCTTTTTTTTTGGGGGGGGGTGGAACAGTTGCACTTTTATTTATTTATTTATGTATTTATTTATTTATTTATTGAGAGAAAGAGGACTGTTGGGGAAGGTGCTTAGGAATAATAAGGTCAGTTAGGTAGGTAGGTAGGTAGGTTAGGTAGTAGGCCCAGACATACAGGACATACAACACAGACAGGGATGATGATGGACACAAAAGGCTGGGGACACCATGACTGGGGATTGGTAAGGGACATTGGAGGTACAACTGCATCCAGCTTGAGCACAGTGTACATCCAGTCCTCAACCTCAGAACTGTCATCACTGTCTTCAGTGTCAGTTTCCTGGGACTGTGCTGGACATGGCATAGAGTTTGCAATCCAATGCTGCACTTTTTCAACACTGCAGATTCAGGCACAGAGGCCCCTGTCCATTATGTCCTCCACCAGCCCTCTCAGCTCATGATGGGTGACAAAATTTCCACCTTCACTAATATTGTTCATGGAGGGTACCATTGCAGCAGCACTCACGGCAGAGCTACCTAATGTAGGTGGAGCAGGATGGGAAAGTGTTGTGCAGGAATCATGATAGTTTGTAACTCAGATGTGCTGAGTGTCTGTGCTGCCTGTGATGGTGTCACCGTAACCACCGGTGACAATATGGCGGGCTAAAACACAATGGTTGGTCTAGCTTCCTGTGCTGTATGCAAAATATTTATTTATTTTATTTATTTACTGTTGGTTAACCAGGATGGTCCATTGGGCCATGTGAACCCATTTTCAATGGAGTCCTGGGGAGAAAAGCTCCAACAAGAATACATGTTACAGAGATATACATTACATAGTATACAATTCATAGCAAGGTAAAGTTTACAAACAGTAGAATTATCCACGAAAATAATGATAGAGTGTAGTTATATACATATTTTTGATAGATTAGATAGATAGATAGATAGATAGATAGATAGATAGATAGATAGATAGATAGATAGATAGATAGATTAGATAGATAGATAAGGTCAATGGCATGTTACTTCATTTTATTATTTTAATACATAAATATGGCACATAAACATGTTCACCTTTAACACCTCCAGATATGATGTGAAGGCATTAATGTGTGATAAACTATATCAATCTCAGTACTATTATATAAGAAATGGAAACATTTATTTCACTATGCCATATCAGATATATGATTTCCAAGTTAATAATTCCAGTTATCTACATTGAGAATGCTAATGTCATTCAATATTGCAGTTAAGATTTTACAAATGCTTCTTCTAACAAAAGCTAATTAATACTTTGGGGAACTGAACCCACACATAGCTAAGCTGGTGCACTCATTTCATAATGCAATCATCAAGAGCTATTGTAACAGGCATGTATGCTTAATATAATGTTTAGGCATGCCCGTTCAAGCTGGTATTATTTATTTATTTGCATTTGTTTATCGGGATGGTCCACTGGACCAAAAGGTGCCCATTTTCGGCAGAGGCCCAGGAAGAAAAGCTTCACATACAAAAGAAATTTAAATACAATCACATTTTCTGCATACATAGAGAGATAACGTAAAAAACAGACATACAATCTTATCCTAAATTTCTACCTAGAATAACAAAGGCAGTATACATTATATACAAAATATACAAAGTACAGTATAGCATCTGCTTTGGATAATGTAGAGTGACGACAGCAAGAGATAGTTGCATAACTGTTAAGCAGAGGGGAGAAAAAAGTTAGTGAGATCAGGTGGGGGAAGACCCTCTGTAGTCGTAGCCACATGTATACTGCCATAGGGCTAAGAAATGCTGTTTTAGAGACTTTTTGAAGGATATGTGATTGGAAATAGTTCTGACAGAGCTGGGTAGGGAATTCCAAGTTTTAGCAATGGTACATGAGTAGAGAGATTGACCAACTGCCAGATTGGGTATTTGCACTTTTAGAAGGAATTGATTTTCAGATCTGAGTTGTTGGGAGGGCTTATGGAGACTGATATAACTGATATGGACTAATGCCCTGAGAAGTATTATCTGGCTTCCATTCATACACGATGCATATTTACTCAGTGCTTTTCTGAGCCAAGCAAGTTTCTCCTGGTGCTCTGCATAGTTCATTGCTATATTTTCTGCAGCTGTACAGATGAGAAAAGAATGATATGAAAGCATAATTGATAACTTAATTGCCTGGCTAATCCATGCTATATTATTGACTGGTAATGGGTCACTATAATCACACAAGTGAGGGGTATCTGCAGTTTTAAATTCATCCTCCCATTGGATCAACAGGTCCAGCTTGCACCTCTTCAACTCATTGTAATAATGACAGCATTGTTCCCCAGTGTGTGAAATGCCACTTGCACTGGAGACAGCCTTACACAAGCTATTCCAAGCCTCAGCCTTATGCTGAGACTCAGTATAATCCCTTTGCAACAGACTACAGCTGTATCACTTGGAAAGAAGTCCCACAAAAATCCTGGACTCCTCAACACCCCACCTTTATGCTTTATTGGAACACCATCCTTACATTCACCAGCTGTGTCTACAAATATACAGCTAGAACTATGTGTCTGAATTCTTGCTCAATTCAGATCTCATGTGTAACAACCAGTGTGCAAAGACATACATCCTTGCCAACTGCATTTGTGCAACTGAAAGCACAAAAATAGCTTGATAGAGACATTGGCAATGATTACATAGAACAAAGATGTGAAATATGTCAGTGAGATTTGGCCATGAGTGATGTTCACCCTATTTACATATTTTCCAGTGTTAAACACTGGTACCCTTTATAGTGTTTTTATAATCATTGCTGGTTAGAGGCAAAATTATAAGAATTGTGACATTTTGGGCTGTTGTGGCTTACACACTAGTAAAATTGAGTAGAACTTCCTTTCAAGTCAAACCCATGAGAAAAAGAAGGATAAAATTATTAATCTTCGCTTATTAAGTGCCAATCCCAAGCAAAAGCTTCCATTTTAGCTTGCTAATTTAAGATATACTGATCTAAAAATGAGTACAGATGGACTTAAGATATGTCTGTATGTGTGTGACTTTAAGCAGTCATGGTGCTGCATATTCTATGTAAAAGACAGTATGTCTGTTGTAAATGCATTTTAGATGAATAGATTTGCGTGGGCTGAGTAAGATATGTTGGAGCATATTACATACATACTATCCTAAATACGTGGATGTGATAAATTATTCCTCTCCCATGTTTAATGACAGATTAAAACATCAACAAATCAATATGTAAAAACACTTTAAAATCATTAAGGTTGAACATCTGCTTTTGTCTCTCAAATGAACAGGTCTTCATCAGAAAAAAATCTAAGGTATATATACACAGAATAATACCACTGCTAATTAAGAAAGGCTCAATCAGCTCCTCCAACTAATAAAATTGTCACAACTTATTTGATAAATTATCCCAATACAAGTGTCAATCCTACTGTTATTTTTAATCCAAAATATTGAAATTAAATGGGATAATAAAAATGGTAGAAAAGTGATCACTTGCTGTTTGTTATTAATACCAGTGGGACCATCCTCAGTATAATTCCTTGTGTTCATAGTTCTCAGAGTTTTTATGCCATCTTGTAACATGTTAGAAACCTAATTGCTATAAGCCTAGGCTTCTCATATTTATTGTTTGACTCCAGCATTAATTAATGATTTACCATTACAATTCCCACTGATTTGTTTTACAAAATTCATCCACTCCTACATAATGGTTTTCAAACAAGTCAGCCCACTCTTCATTTCCCAGGAAAAAAACAAACTTCAAATTTTTATCTCAGATGGTGAATATTTCATGGATTCATAGGTATATACTGGGGTAATGACCACCAGGGCCTTTACAATCCTAGCCATGCAACCCAATTATGCCCCTATGTATCATGGGTGTTTATTATTATGGGTTTTTATTAGGAAGAGGTACACTAATTAGGATGTTTCTAAATGTTATGTGGAGGGGGGCTATTGTTAGTTTGGGCATAGTTACTGTCTGACTCTGCCTATCAGAGACATGGGGGCCAGACCTCAAGTGAATTTTCAACTTCCCATTTATTGGTCAGGTTTATTTTTAAATAGGGGTAGGGATTAATTCTACTTCACATGGATGGGGACCCTGTTCCATGGCATGGGGATCCTCTTACATACATATACATCTTACCAACATCTCTTATTTATGTCACAAGCAAATTTTAAATCCTTGTATCTAGTTGTTCTGATGATGCTCATTTTGCAGATGTGCAAAATATCCATCAGAGCTGGATCTGAGAATGCCTTGTTGTATGCCAGGCATAGATAACCTCCCAGTAACATGTATGAGACTGTTTATAGAGACGGGGCTTTAAGGAGATCCATATAGGCAATGTGCTTATACCCTGGATTCACCTGCTAAGGAACCTTTGTGGCCATTCCAACTGTAGCATATGTCTGGTCAGGTACATGCCAAAGGGGGCCGTATACTCAATGATGGGTCTGATAAGGCCAAATAAAGTGCTACTGTGACTTACTTGTACATGGATTCCATGCTTTTACTCACAAGGTGGGTGGCACAGAATGATTTTCTTACTACCTTGACCACATGATTGTCCAAGGCTAGATTACTGTCTACATATGTTACTAGATCCCTGACTAACAGGTCAAGTCTTAGGGATGTCTTATCAATGGAGTAATAAGCCTAGGTGGCAATTTTCCCAATAGGCACTAAAATGCATTTTTGATATTGAGTTTTAATCTGTGGTTTTGGCACCAGTCACTTGTTTGTGCTAGATCCTCTTGCAAGATGTTTGTCTCGTGAGAGGAATCTTTGATAGTTCCCAGTTTACAGCCATCTGCGAACTTGGTCAACCGAAGGCCTTGACATTAGCCTTTACTTATGAGACACTGATGCCAAATAGAAGCAGTTCCAGCTCAGAGCCCCAAGGTACCCAACTGGAGATCAGTCTCTTAATGGAGGTGCTCTCAACAACGCTAACTTCCTGGGAACTGCCTGTGAGCCAGCTGGCAATCCAGTGAGTTTTTCAACTATGCCCAACTGGGATATGGTATTAAACACCTTAGCCAGGCCATGGTAGGCAGTATGCACCATTTTCCCTCATCCATTGCCTTAGTGACATTCCTAAATAAGTCCACCAGATTTAGTAGGCATGATCTTCCCTTGACAAAGCCAAACTGGATTGGGTCCAGTGTCTGAAGGTTGCCTATGTCTTTGCTGATAATTTCCATAATAATTTGCTCCATGGCTTTGCATATTAAACTAGTCAGACTAATAGGCCAACAGTTCCTGGAGTCAGTTGATGGCCCACTCTTGTGAAGTGGGATAACCATTGCAGTCCTCAATTTTCAATATACAAAGTTAGTTTTGAGGCTTTAGTTGAAAAGAGACTAAAGTGGTCCTGATAGATTATGTTTCAAAATATTTAGAAGGCATTCTGAAATATTGTCGGGGTCCATTGAGGCTGTGTTTTTGGCCTTAGCAAGCATCACCAGGACCTGCTCCCTGTTAACAGTTGGGGGAGTTATGCTAGTATGTATTTCATGGGGGAAGGTGGGGAGAGTGGTGGTGAAGTTTGAGCTGAATTTGTCAGTCAGCAAATTTGCTATGTTGCTCTGCTTAATGAAGGTGGCATCAGTGGCAACCAGTTTGGCACACTGATGCATGCTGCATTTGAGGTTAAAAGACATAGCTGTAGAATAACTCATGGTTGTATTTAGCCTGTGAGGTTGTCTTGACCACTTAATTGGCCTTGTTGGACTTAATTAGCCCTCTTACTTTCCTGATTATTTTAATTAGAGAGCTCCTGTCATCATGGGAGTTGTTCTTCCTGATTTTAGCCATGACATTTTTCCCTTTTATTATATACCCTATTAAGGTTAGGATTCCTCTTGTGCAGTTTGTTTTGGGCTTAATAGGTAGAGCAGCCCCTATACAGTCACTTGCATGGTTATACAAGGTCTCTATGAATAATTCTGCATAGGCTGCTGTGAACTCGAGGTTGGGAGGTGCATTGAATTTTGACAAGCTATTACTTAATAGGCTGTAGTTTGCATTGGAACAGTTCCTATTTGGTACAAGGTTTGTTGGCATTACTAAGCTGTTTTTTATCTCAAAGAAGACACTTTGTGGTGTGACCTTACCAGGGAGGATTTGACATTGAGGAAGGGGTGCAGTGCTCTCCCATATTGGTAACTACCAGGTATAGTATCCTTGAACCTCTGGAGGGTGTGTGCACTATCTGGTGAAGTGTACTTGTGTTAATAAACTCCTGGAATTGGGTAAGGATAAAGTCAAAAACGGAGTAAACACCTTTTCACAAAACCGCAAATAAAGTAAAAGGATGAATAATGTAGAGAAGATGAACAGGGCAGAGACATCCAAACTCACATAGTAAAGGCAAAAATATATAGTTCACTCGCTGATAAACGACTCTTCCAACAATCCACAAGTAATAACAGAAACAGCTTTATTATAAAAGAGTAAGCGCTTTCACCTATGTGGCTTCTTCAGACTCACAATCAATCCTGTCTAAGGAACAAGTTTAAATACTCCATTGAAGGCGGGAAATAATCTCAATTAAACAATAATAATTAAACAGTGGTTGGTTCAGCGCTCAATTTAAAATATTGCATATAAAACATATAAAAAAGCATGTAAAAAGCATATAAAAAGCAGCAAAACATTATAACAAAATGTTATAACAAGATACATATATAATGCTATAAAATGCATGTCAGATGTTACTATAGCAAAATGTAGTATAAATGTGAATGAAGGGAAGAAATTCATATGGTAAACTGTGTGTGAATGCATGGAAGAAACTAAAAATGCTGATGAAGTGAGAAAGTGAAGAGGTAATGAAACAGAATGGGGCTGTGAGCAGGTCAATGGACCTTCAATCTTCTCATTTTGAGGAAGGGTCTAACTGAAATCTTAGCATTCAGACCTGGAGGGACATCAGATCTCAGTCTCATAATCCACATGTTTTCCCTGCTTTCAGTGTGTGTCCTAATGTCACCACCTCTAATGTTGACATTAATGTGTTCAACAATCCTGAAGGTGAACGTGTGTTGGGTACCAAATTCAGATGCATGTTTAGCCAGTGCATTACTTGTATGCCCCATCCTGATGCTATATAAATGCTCACGTATGCGGTCCTTAAAACACCTGTTGGTCTTCCCTATGTAGAAGGACCCACATATAGAGCAGGTGGCCAGGTAGATGACATTACTGGTCAGACAATTGCCATTGACTCTAAAGAAATATTGGTGTAAGCTGGAGGGGTGAGTGAACACAGTGCTTGAATCAATGTAAGGACAAAAGTTACAGCCACCACAACTATGTGTACCACTGTGTTGTATACGATGGCGTGGGTTAATAGGGCCTTTGTCACATAGTAGTCTTTTTAGATTTTTCTTGTTCCTATATCTAAAACAAGGAACATCACCCAAGGTCTCTCTAATGTGAGAATCAACCATCAAAACATTCCAATGGTTCCTCACAACTTCCTTGATGGCTCCCACATCATTAGTAAAAAACACAGAAAAAGCTGCTGTACTAGATGTTATATTGCCTGGTCTAATGTCTTTATTAGTCTGATCGGGTATATTCATCCTATCAGAAAAGTATGGAGCTGCTGTGTTTAATCTCAAGTCACAAAGGCCTTCAGTGCCCTTAGAAATATCATTCAACCTGTACCCTCGCTGTGTCAATCTTCGATTTAAATCATCCAGGTCTTGTTCAAATCCCATGATAGTAGGATTGTACCTAGACACTCTCATGGCCTGTCCCTTCACAATGTTGTTAAAAACATATTGAGGGTGCATGCTGTAGCGGTGTAGTAATGTATTCTTATGACAAGTTTTTCTAAAGACCCTGGTGTTGATTAACCCACTCGGTAACTTCTCAACAAAAACATCCAAAAACGGTATCTTGGTGGTAGATGCTTCATAAGTGAACTTGAGATAGGGGGTTGAAGCATTAATGTAGGACACAAAACTGTGTAAATCTTCAGTAGACTCCCCCCATAAAAAGAAAAGAGCATCCACAAAGCGTCTGTAGAATAAAACATGTTCCACAAAAGCAGATGATTCATACATAACCTCATGCTCCCATTCGGCCATAAATAAGTTGGCGTAGCTATTGGCACATGAAGTGCCCATAGCTACGCCATCTCTTTGTAGAAAACACCTCCCTTGAAAGTAAAAAATATTGTTAGACAAAACTAACTGCAGCAAGGACATCAGTAAATTAATTTTAACATCAGATATGTTAGATACCCGTATTAAATGACGGCCAACCTTGTCTATACCAATTTGGTGAGGAATTACAGTAAATAAAGATTGCACATCCATCGTCACAAAAATGAACTCAATTGTAGCTGGTATATTCTTGAGACTTTCATAGAGATCAATTAAAAATTGTCTTGTATCTTTCAAAATATAGATATTACTGTCTACTACTGGTCTCAAATTGTTTTCAATATAGATGGATGATGGTTCTGTAATCCACCCTCTACCTGCCACAATTGGTCTCAGAGGGGGATCATGTAAATCTTTGTGTATTTTAGGTATGCCGTTAATCAAAGGAATCATTGGTGTAGGTACATCTAAAAACAAAAAAAGAGGGTTGTCTATCATGTTACTATTCAATAGGCCTAATAAAAACAAATGTACCTTGTGTGAATAGAACTGTACCATATTGAAAGGTAAAAGTTGGTAAAACTGTTGGTTTCCTAACATAGAAAACATCCTACTAACATAATCTTCAGTATCCATCACAACAATACCACCTCCCTTATCTGCTGGTCTGATGGATAACGTGGGATCCCTGCTTAATTTCTGTAAAGCAATCCTCTCTGGGAAACTCAGATTATATCTGGTGAAAGGACGTTTGTAATGGGTGTCTCTTATTTTGTATAAATCGTCCTCAACAAGCTTGCTAAAGGCTGCTAAAAGTGGATGTAGTTGTGGTGTAAATAAACTAGGGCGTTGGAAACGAGTACTAGGGATAGAATCTCCATTATTGTTAAAAGTTAATCGTAAGGACAAATTGCGTACATATAATTTAAAATCTCGTATGGTCTCTTCAAAAACACTACGTGTAGTAGGTATAAATGACAAACCTTTGGATAGGACTGATAATTCATCAGTTGTTAATACGTGGGAGGAAAGGTTAAAAACTAAGTCTTCCCCTTCCCATTGCCTTCCCACATTTTCTTTATGTTCTTGTTCGGGAAACGTTCTGATGACAGTTTCCATTTCTGTCTCCCTCTGCTCAATGATCTCACCCTCCCTACCCTCTGTTCTTCCCTGATTGGAAAAGGGCGAGATAAATTAAATACTGGAACTTCAGGGGTGTTCAAGATGTTGGTTTGGACATCATTCACAGTTTGGGGAGTATGTTTTAAAGAAGTACTGGTTTTACTACGTACAACAGGTACAGGAATGGAAGCTGTATCTGAAAGGCTATCCAAGTCATGAGATACTATTATAACATCGGAAGTGCAAACAGTTCCTTCATTATGATTGACATTAATATCTTGTACAAAGTTAGATGTATTGCCTATAGGAGTCTTAAAGTGATCAATCACAGTGGAAGGACAATTTTCTTTAGTAGATTCCTTCCCTTTAGCAGTATTCAACTGTTCACTGTTATTAATTGTTAAAGAAGTAGTATCCAAAGGCAGCCCATGATCCGCATTAGATGTTGTTCCTCTAACAACATTAGAGCTGCTGAAATCAGTGGAAGTCCTGGTAAAGGTGGTTCTGGGCCAAGTAAAGATATGACCCATTCTAAAGTCAGAAATATCACGTTGTAATTTGTGCTTCTTCTGTGCTAAAAGCTTCCTCTCATACTGGCTGATATTATCAAGAACACTGTTCAAGTTCTCATCTAGTAATGGATGCGGAAAACGCTCATAAAGTAACTGTTGTTGTTGACTAATTTGTGACCTCAATGCTTCCTCTATCGGTAGAAAAAAGTCATTTAAAAGCTGCATGTATTTTAGACTCACCTCAATATTGAGCTGCTGCCATTGGTACAGCAGTTCAGGGTAAGTTGTTCCGGTGGTCAGCATCTTTAAAACTCGCAGTCCCCTTGGAATAATCCGTCTCTGTATGCAGACTTCGAAATGTAAGCATTGCGACTGTAGGCGTTTTAATTTAGAAAAATCTGCTTCCATTGCTTCTAATAATGTATGCAATTCCTCCTTATTATACGTTAACTCCTGGTGCTCAGCGTCTTCACCACTGTCCTCATAGAGTGCTAAAGGATTTGCTCTCTCACGTAAGCAATCTGCAAAACGTTCAGCTATAGGTCTGCCTGCAAGAGAGCTGTCGATTGGTCTTTTTATAGTATACGGTAGCTCAATTTGTTCAAAAGCTCTTTCTGCCATGTCTCCATGTAGAAAAAGGTCACAAAGTAAGGATAAAGTCAAAAACGGAGTAAACACCTTCTCACAAAACTGCAAATAAAGTAAAAGGATAAATAATGTAGAGAAGATGAACAGGGCAGAGACATCCAAACTCACATAGTAAAGGCAAAAATATATAGTTCACTCGCTGATAAACGACTCTTCCAACAATCCACAAGTAATAACAGAAACAGCTTTATTATAAAAGAGTAAGCACTTTCACCTATGTGGCTTCTTCAGACTCACTCCTGGAATTGTTGTGCCTGCTAGTATGCAACAATGTATGATTCCCCTTCTATAGAGTGGTAGTTCAAGTATCCCATGAATAGGGTATTTGGTTTAATGGTATGTGTCTCCAGTAGGTCTAGATATGATCTATGGAATTCTGGGGACATTGAGGCTGACCTATTGCTTGATAGGAAATGGTATGGGACTTTGTCTATAGTGATTTACATATGGATAAATTCCAGGACAACATCCTGTTTAACCAAACTAGAGTATTGCTTGTTGCTAATATAAATTGAGACTCCTCCACCATTTGTCTCTGTCTTTGCAGCTTATTGTCTAAATGTGTGGAAGGCAATGAAGCATTGAACTGCCTGTGTGCTTTGTGTGGATTTAAACCATGTCTCAGTAATGATACAGATGCCTATATTATCCAGAGTGAGGAGAGCTTGTTCAGTGTGGGGTTTCTTGTTTAGGCTAGCATTGAGCAGTAACACCTTAAGGTTTCTTTGGGTTCTACTTTCTTTGTCTGTAGATTTGTCAATTTGACATTGTCTAAAAAAAGAATCTAAGGAAGTGGATAAAGTTTCAGACAATATTCAAAAGTCTAGGGAAGACAGGTATTAACTGTGTCCTCATATGCTGACAAATACTGAATCCACCAGGAAAGACATCAGAAACTAAGCCAATAATTGAAGTCGGTCATTTTTTGTTTATACTGTGGCATCATCCTTGGTGAAGGTAGAATGCTGCTTAATGCAAAGCACATACCTGTCTGAGACACATATTCAGAGAGAGATCAGCAATGTGTCTCTTCGTATAGCCAAGGGAAGTATGTCTCATATCATTAATACCCACAAGGACTGTGATATAATAATACCAATATCTGTTGTGAAGTGCCTTCAGTGAGTGTGTAACATGGCGGATCTTGGCTCCAGATAAGCAAATAACAGTTATCTTCTCCTTGCTCGGTCTAGTGAGTGGGACATCTGTGTGTCATACAGTGGAGTCTCCTATGACAGAAGTCCTGGGTAATGTGTTTGTTTGCCTTATGGGATTTGGTCTTGGAGCTAGACTGGATGTAGATGTATGTGTAGTGTCTGTTGGTGCATTTGGTGAGTGCTTTAGGGATTCCTGGGGATAGGCATTGCCATTTATAGGCTTAAAGGTCTTTGAGGCTTGGAAGATTGCTTCATAGTGTCTCAGTATAAGTTGGTTTGTGTGTGTGGCGGGCACTATATGTGGTAGATGTGGTGTGTGTGTTCTTGACAACCTTATTTGTAGGAGAGATTTTTGGCTTCAGTGAAATTGTGCATGTGCATCTCTCACATACACTGTTTATTTAAGGATTAAATAGTTGTCTGCGATCATGAGATAATTAATACATTGTCTCAGGATGTCCATATCTACCAAGCTGGCTAAAGGGACAGTTGGAAATCGCATATCCATATTGTCTGGGCCTGTATTTTGTGGGATACTGTACGTCATGGACTGGGATATACAGAGGTCTTCTTGGGTGGTTTCTGGGGTTCGGCATTAGACTAGGTTAGATTGTGCTAAGATTTGATAATTGTGTTATTTAATGTGCAAACTAACTTCTCTAAGTTTGTCTCTGCTCAATGGCTTTGTTCAAGACACACTAAGTTACAGGTGTCAATTCCAAAGGTAGTTTTATGCATAAAATTTACTATCTGGGTGTTTGTGTCTGTACAGGGCACTGCTAACCTTTGATCTAAAAACACCAAGAAAGGTTGCTTGTAAGTGTAATGCTACAACAAAACAACTTAAACAAACTACATTCACAAGGCAATTTCAAGTTCTAGGGGCCTTTGGAATGATTTAAAGGTAAAATAACAAATAAAGCAAAAGTAAAGCAGTAGCACTCTCGAGAGTTAGCTGAAGTCAGAACAATAAAATAAATCTCTTATCTGCCAAGGACAGATTAGGATTAACTCTGGAACCCATCAGAGTGTGGTGAGGGTACCAAGCATACTCAAGTGCAGTACTAGTTTGTTTAGTGGGTACTTAGTATTACAGATATTTGCTCGTCTTTTTTCCAAAAATAATTTTTTATTGAATTTTTATAAAACAATAATATGATTTATTATCTCATAGAAAATAAAATATACATTATTGGTTAACAACACATAGTATGAAAACATAACAAAACAAACTATTTACAATATATCAGTCATTTCTCTCTAGAATTTACACCACTTTTTGCCAGGAGTTGTAATAAGAAGTGATCTTTTCTGATCTTTTTTCTGATAGTTGCTAATTCCATCTGAGATACAGACAACACAATGCTTCTGAAGTCTTTAAAAGTTGGCGAAGTTTCACTCTTCCAGTATGTTGTGATTGTCTTACATGCAATGGCTAGGATGATCCACAGGAGTGAAAACTTTGCTCTAGAGATGCATTGTGGAATGGCAGCATTAAACAGAATTAAAGATTTAGACAGCTAAAACCTATCATTAAAAACTATTTGTAAAAAACGATTCACCTTATCCCAAAATGTTTTAAGCAATTAGCAATCAAAAAACATGTTTCCAGTCTGCAATTTTGCTTTACATCTCCAGCAGCCAATTTCTTATTTAAACTTTAATTCTAACTTGTGGGGTGTTAGGAAAGACCTGTGAAGAAATTTCCATGCAAGTAACTTCCATGGGATTGACAGAGAAGTACATTTAGAAGAAACAAGTATTAATCTTTTCTCATTATCACCAGGAGTTTGATTAATAATTGTTTTATAATAATCCTAAAAATTTTCTTTATGATATGTTTTTGTGCTTTTATTTTATACATTTTTGATAAGTACCCTTTTCCTTGGATAATATGATTTTTCAAGTAAATCAGTTACTCAATACATTTAGAAACATTTGGTCAAATGGTTGGGCTCATTAACTCTAATCTATTTATAACATATACTGCCTTAGATGCTGTATTGCTAGCCATGTATTATTGTCCAAGTTGAATTTATCTTTAACTTTAACTTGTTCCATTGATAGAAGCTTACCGGTACGTAACAATTGATGCAAATAGATTAGTTCTTTTTCTTTAAGAATTTTAATTGTAGTCACACCAAAAGTAATCATATAATCCTGGGTACAGGCAATAGGGTATAACAAAAAAATATCCATACCTTCGTATCTGGATTCTTATTTAGATATTGTATCATTTTAATGTAACCATTATAAATTTAAAACTTACATATTTCTTTTTATCTAAGGCTGTATATTATCTCACCATATTGAGGAAATTATTAGATACTAACTCTATATATTGCAGTGACAGTGATTGACTTAATTTTAACCAGATGCTTTCATGTATTTGTTTCCATATAGCTGAATAAAAGGTGTTCAACTACAAAGATAAAGTCTTTATGGCAGATGATAATGCATAAATCTCTGTATTTGGAAGAGTTATATCCTCTGCTTCCCAATCATTCAAGTGATGGTTAATAGCTATTCTGGATCTAGTGTTATACCACATACCAAAAAAATTTGCATTAATTTGTTAAACTGTTTTATATATTGATTAGAAGGGGGAATAGAGAATGCTTGTATAAAATATAATAGTTTCTGGAAAATAATCATTTTAATTATGTATAATCTGTCCTTCGTTGCAAAGAAGAATATGTTCTATTTATGTATGAGACTTTTTATATAATTTAAGATATGAAAAACGAAAATATCCAAACCCAGAAAAAGGTGAATGGAGTAAATAACCAAGAGCACTGCACCAAAAATAAAAATCCAACAATTTTATTCCACCACGATAAGAGTTTGGCGCTTTCGTCAAAAAATTGACTTCTTCAGAAATACATGACACATAATGCTGATTTAAATAGCCTGCCCTACTCAACAATTAGTCAAACAAGAATATGTCATTTCCTGCTAAAAATGTAATTTCCTGCTAAAACGTATGTCATTTCCTGTTAGAAAAAATATCATTCCATGCTAAAAAAGTACAACCTCACTAAAATAATACAACTGAATAATTAATCCATTGATCCCCCAAAAGTAGAGCTTATGTTAAAAACATTACATAAAAAAATAGCTTTTAGTTTTAACATAGAACTAATAGAAAAGTTGTCATTGAGCCCAGGTGGCACACATGCATTTAACCTTATTTGCCACTTGAGCTCTAAAAATTCAAGAAAATCATCGACAGGTCCACCCCTTGTACCCAAGTCGACCTGCTCTAATACAAAAAACTTGAAACAGTGTGTGGGATATAATTTAATATGCTTAAATAAGGTGTTGGTCTCCCTATGTTTGTTAATATCATAACTGTGTTGATAGATCTGTTGTCTTAAAGCTCAGACAGCCTTACCCACATAGTAACAGTCGCAACCTGTACAGGATGCAACATATACAACCCCCTTGGTGTAACAATAGTACTTTTTATGTGCAGTGATTTTACCAAAATTCCTACATTTAATAAATTTGACATCAATCACAAAAGAACATTGGGTGCATATTCCACATTTGAAAGTACCACCTAGTCCAGATGCCACTTTTTTTCTTTCAACTAAACCTTTGAAAGATGTTCACTTTTTGTACACCACCAGGGGTAATTCACCTAGTTTATTAATGATATTCTCATCAATATGAAACATGTTCCAACAATCACAAATTGATGATTTTGATGTCAAAAATATCAGTAGTGAAAGGTAACACTAATGCCCTGCTATAGTTGTTTATTCTCTCAGTTGCTAGGGGCCTGGTTAGACCCAAAGGGTTGTCCAATAATGTTCTATAAACCCCATTAGTTTTTTTTTTGTTGGACCTTACCTATTATGTCCTTAACAAATTGAGGGGGGTAACCTCTTTTCTGTAACATACCCAGTAGGAGGTCACACTCTCTAAGAAAATCAATATCCTCAGATACCATTCTGGCCAATCTAACACATTGTCCCTTCTCAAGGGATTTCTTCTGGTGCAAGGGGTGCCAACTCTCAAAGTGCAAAAAGAGTTGGAGTACAAGGGTTTCCTATAAAGATGTGAGGTGAATCTTCCCTTGGAATAATCCTTCCTGATGGTCACGTCAAGGTAGTTCAAAATATCATGGTCCTTGGTCATGGTGAACTTCAGAAAAGTGTTGGTGTTGTTAATATAAGTAAAAAATCTATCCAACCCGTCTTCACTACCATGCCAAAATAAGACCAAATCGTGAAGGTACCACCCATACGGTACCCACATGTCCTTGAACTCGGAGTTGACAATATACAGGTCCTCCCACTGGGCAAGTGCTATGTTGGCAAACGATGGTGCACAACAGGTGCCCATAGCCACCCCTTGCACTTGTTTGAATATTTGCCCCTTGAAGGAAATGAAGTCATTGTCCATAACTATCTCCATACAGGATCTGATGGTAAGAATGGTATCATGATTCAATGAGTTCTGCTTACATAAATAATCATAGAACCATTCAATACCTACATCATGTGGTATTACAGAAAAGAGTTCCCTCACATCAATGGTGACCAATATAAGATATTTGTTGTACATTTCATGTTTAATCTTAGACAAGAAATCCCATGAGTCTTTAATAATTAGGTCCCTATCATCCAACACATGTTTAACTGAACAGTCAATGAACTTCGCCAATAAAAGTTTGTGATGCTTTTGCATCCACAATTGGCCAAAGGGGGGATTAAGGATATTCTTGTATATTTTTGGGATTCCGAAAATGGTCGGAATCCTAGGATGTTTTGTCTGTAGGAATCTAAAGGTCTCCAATGTGATTTGTTCATTTAATAACAGTTGTTCCAGATCTAAATCAATACGTCTATAAGCTATGTTAAGCTCATTAATGGAGACCTCAGTATAAGTGTCACTGTACAGCAGATCAATCATCCTGCTGTTGTAGTCCCTAGCGTCCATAATAACTAGTCCTCCCCCCTTATCAGGCTTCATAATCTGGATGTCACTGTTCTCTAATTTATCATGTAATAGCCTTTTTTCCTTTTTAGCAAAATTGCCAGTCCCATCCTGTTCTACATAATGATTCCTGTGAGAGATTGTTTTTCTAAATTGTCTCTCACAAAAAGATTCACACACTTCCACTAACGGGTGCATAGGTGGAATGAATGTACTTGGTCTGATAAAGGGGCTAGCATTGACCAAGAGATTAATAATAGGGTCACCCCACCCCGTGAAAAGAAAAGGGCCAAGTTAAGCTTTCTAATGTAAAATTTGATCTGTAAAATAGTATTGACAATGTCAGTTTTACACGTTGGTACAAAATTAAGCCCCTTTGAAAACAATTCAGCCTATTCAACAGTTACATTGGTCTTACTGTAATTGTACACCTTAAAATCATTACCAAAGTTGGAAATAATGTTGCAAACATTGGTATCACTCATCTCCAATGTTGCTGTTGTTGTGGTCTCCCCCCCTCCACTGATTCTGGTAGTTTGATTGTCCATAGTTCACATTGCCTTGCCCCCCCCCTCCGGTTCATTAACCACTGAGATCTCCTCAGGGGGGTTCTGAAAGGATGTTATGCTCAGAATTAACCCCATCATCATCATCATCATTAATAACATCACAATCATCCTGCCTATCATACCATCTAGCTTGTTACCCTTCAGGTGGATCTCGATAAGCCCTGCCTGCTTCATAATCAGTTTTATCTCTGACAATTTCCTCTGTTTCTTGTTTTTGAACTGTACCAAATCAATTTCCACATTTTAAAATAAATTATTACCCCCTCAATTTGTTAAGGACATAATAGGTGAGGTGCAACAAAAAAGAACTAATGGGGTTTATAGAACATTATTGGTCAGCCCTCTGGGTCTAATCAGGCCCCTAGCAACTGAGAGAATGAACAATTATAGCTGGGCATTAGTGTTACCTTTCACTACTGATTTTTTTGACATCAAAAGCATCATTTGTGGTTGTTGGAACATGTTTCGTATTGATGACAATATCATTAATAAACTTGGTGAAAAACCCTTGGTGGTGTACAAAAAGTGTACATCTTTCAAAGGTTTTGTTGAAAGAAAATAGGTGGCATCTGGACTAGGTGGTACTTTCAAATGTGGACGATGCACCCAATGTTCTTTTGTGATTGATGTCGAATTTATTAAACTTAGGAATTTTGGTAAAATCACTACACATAAAAAGTACTAATGTTACACCAAGGGTGTTGTATATGTTGCATCCTGTACAGGTTGCAACTGTTACTATGTGGGTAAGACTGTCCGAGCTTTAAGACAATAAATCTATCAACACAGATATGATATTAACAAACATAGGGAGACCAATGCCTTATTTAAGCATATGAAATTATATCCCACACACTGTTTCAGGTTTTTTGTATTAGAGCAGGTCGACTTGGGTACAAGGGGTGGACCTGTCGATGATTTTCTTGCATTTTTAGAGCTCAAGTGGCAAATAAGGTTAAATGCATGTGTGCCACCTGGGCTCAATGACAACATTTCTATTAGTTCTATGTTAAAACTAAAAGCTGTTTTTTATGTAATGTTTTTAACATAAGTTCTATTTTTGGGGAATCAATGGGTCAATTATTCAATTGTGTTATTTTAGTGGGGTGGTACTTTTTTAGCATGGAATGATATCTTTTTCTAACAGGAAATGACATACTTTTTTAGCAGGAAATGACATCTTTCTTGTTTGACTAATTGTTGAGTAGGGCAGGCTGTTTAAATCAGCATTATGTGTGTCATGTAGTTCTGAAGATGTCAATTTTATGTACTTTTGATGAAAGCGCAAAACTCTTATCATGGTGGAATAAAACTGTTTGATTTTTATTTTTGGTGCAGTGATCATGGTTATTTACTCCATTCAGCTTTTTCATATGCTATAATTAATAGTAAATGTCTCACGTGTATCTTTAGTTAATGCAACCCCTACGTATTTGATTTTATTGTGAGGGACAAGATAGTGAGAACATTTCTCATTTAAATTCTTTTTTTCAGAGTTTATTAGCAACAATTTTGTTTTGTTTTCACTGAATTTGAGACCAGAGAGAAACTGAAAGTAATCAATTGACTTCAACAAGGCAGATAATGAGTTAACATTGTCATTTAGAGTTAGCAAAATGCCATCAGCAAAGAGCTGAATTTTCATTTTTAGATTATTCCAAACCAGTACACCTTTAATGTTTGAATTCCTTCTAATATAGTGTGCAATGGGCTCTATGAGTAAAGTGAAAAAGGAGATAAAGAGCATCCTTGCTTTCTGCCCTTAGTAATTGATATAGAAGTAGAAAAACATGACCCAATTTTGACATAGGCTAAACATTTCTCATAAAGCAATTTTATTAACTGAGTAGTGAGAATCCATAATTTTCCAGTGCTAGGATACGATAAGTCCAATTAATTGAATCAAAAGTGTTGTTTATGTCTAGACTCACTAGGCTCATATTTCTCTTTGCAAGATTTATATAGTCTATCAAGGAAAGTATTCTTTTAATATCATCATAGATGTTCCTCTCCTTTATGAAACCTGTTTGATCTTCTTCTATTAGTAAAGGAAGCAACTGCTTAAGTCTATCTGCATGAATTGCCATGAGCAGTTTATAATCAGCATTCAAAAGGGATATAGGTCTATAACTGGAACATTCATTAGCACATTTTTCAGATTTTAAAATAGGAGATATTACTGTATGCATCCAAGAAGGAGGTATATCTGTGCCTTCCTTTACTAAATTGAACACCCTTAACAAAAAAAACTATACCTTCCTTAGGTAGAAGCTTAAACATTTCTGGAATAATATTATCTATACCAGGTGCTTTATTAAGCTTCAGTTTATTAATTTGGGATTTGAGTTCAAAGTTATTTGTTTATCAACTAACTTAATATGCTGATCTTGTAATTTAATTTTTATGTTTGTCTTAAGAAAAGAGCTTATTACATTTTGTGGTTCTAGTTCTGCACTTTGTGAGTTAATATTATGATAATCTATTTTAAATGTTTCCAATATTCCCTCTAAATCTGACACTTTCTTTCTGGAGCCTGGTATATATATATATATATATATATATATATATATATATATATATATATATATATATATATATTTCCTTTATCTGATTTTATTTTATTATCTTTTTAGTTCTATTTGCTATTCTTTTCTGATTTATAGGCATCATCAAGTAAGAAACACATCTAATGTTCTCTAGGTCAATCATAGTTTTGTGAATTCTTTTCATCCAGTTCAATAGTTAACTGCTTCATCACTTTTTAAATATTAAGTTTTAACCTGTCAATGTTTGTTTGCAGTGCCACTAAATCTTTATTCCATTGATTTCTCTTATTGATATACCATGCTAACGTTTTGCCATACACATAAGACTTCAGTTAGTCCCATAAATATATATATATATATATATATATATATAGACTCACTTTATAATCTTGAAATACTGAAATATCGAATTTCAGGATCTCAAGACTATAAAGCCGAAAAATCAAAAACCTGAAACTTGAAAACTGAGAAACTTCGCACCACGAACACAACATAAACAAACCACTACTCCACACAAGCACACCTACCTGCCAACACTACAAAAAAAAACAAACACACACAAACACAACAAAACTAACACATGCACAAACAATCTTGCTAAAAACAGGATGGCAAGCCCCACTGTACCCTCCCATGTCCCATGTGGAGGGTTGCCCCCCCCACCCCCCTACTTATATATACTAACTCCGAGGTCACACTAAACACACAAACATGTAAAACTCACCACTACACACACTGACATACACTACAATCCCTACCCAATACCCTTACAAAAGCACCACTTACCTCAAACCCCAGCTAAATCCACAAACCACACTGCACATCATGTACATGAACACATAATGGCAAATGCAACATTTTTGCATTTGCTATGTAGTTTCACATAACTGCACTTTTGACTTTATAGTCTCGTAATACTGAAATTCAATATTTCAGTATTTCAAGATTATAAAGTGAATCCTTATATATATATATATATATATATATATATATATATATATATATATATATATGTGTGTGTGTGTGTGTGTGTGTGTGTGTGTGTGTGTATATATATATATATATATATATATATATATCAAGTGTCTTCACTGAGGTTTAATTTCAAGGAAGGATTGTATTTCCTTGACATAAAATTCCTTAAATCTTTTAAATTTGTTATATAACATGGTATTCTAGTGATAGATATATTTTGTCTGGTGTGTACTTCTAAATCAAATGAAAGTGCATTGTGATCTGAAAAGGTACAGAAAATTACTTTAACTTTATCTAACTTTGAAATTAATTCTCTTGATAGGTATACTGTACCAATTCTTGAATGAGAACCATGCTGATGTGAATAAAATGTGTAAAATAATGAGTCTGGGTCAGCATATTTATTTATATCTACAAGATTAAGCGTGCCAGTAAATTTGGTCAGTGGCTTTGGTGATGCAATTTTCCTACATGTGTTTTTAGAGTTAGTGTCACTATTATTTATTATGCAGTCAAAATCTCCAGCTAATATTATATTTCCTTTATACTATTGTATGATGTCTTCTGTCTGTTACTTAACTACCTTAACTCCTAGTTCAGGAATCCAGTAGAGATTAACTAGTGTATATTTATGTTCCCATTTATTTCTAAAGTTAACAAAGTATTCCTGATCTATCTTGATAAGAATTTATAACTTTAGGCATTATGGTTGAGTTCTTCCATAAAATCATTACACCTCCTGTCTTTAGTTTATGATGCAATCTTGCCAAAACTGTATAATTACTAATATTGAATTTGTTTAAGTCTTCTTGTAAAAAGATGCATCTCCTGTAAAAATATAAGCTGTGGATTAGAGATTTTTAAATATTTAATCAGACTTCCCCTTTTACTACTGTTGTTTAAGCCATTTACATTAATGGAATTGCATTTCATATCTAAATTATTATCTGCAAAATTTCCAGCCATGTTTATATGGTATAACCAGAGAGAAGGGAAAAACATATATAAAACTAGAGCAAATTACTTAATTACTTGTGATATGACAATACTTCTAATGTATGTAGGCACCCAAAAAAGAAGAAAAAAAAATCAAACATTAAATATTGAATTAAAATGCAGTCTATACAAACTATGAAGAAAAAAGAACCCCTACATTTAAATTGTTAAGCCATGCAAGTGCATCCTCTATAGCCCCTATCCAACCCATCACTAAGTCTGACTATTGAATAACTTTGCTTTTAACAGAAAGTAGCCAGTTTTTATTATGAAATATCTATCTAGATGATGCACAAATGTATACCAGTCTCCATACAAAAGGGGTACCACAACATTAAATTAGTACTTATAAGCTCAAAAATAAGTTGCAGTGACTATAATGAACAATAATAAAAAACTAACTGCTTCACTATTCATTTCTAATAAACATCAGAAAATAACAGTTCTTTTGTACATTCTACTAACAGACTTAAAAATCCAAAAAAAAAAAAAAAAAGCATTTTACAGATTAATTACCTGATGAAGCATACTGGATAGTATGCAAAAGCGCTTGTTATTTTATAAATAAAAGAATAAATTGTTTATTACATCGTGGTGATCTTCGTTTGGTGTTCCTGGGGATTTTACAGATTAAGTAAGTTAAATACATAAAATAGAACAGTTAAACTACTTTCTACTAACAGACTTAAAAACCAAAAAAAAAAACATTTTACAGATTAAGTAAGTTAAATACATAAAATAGAACAGTCAAACTACTTTCAATAAACTTCTAAAACCAATTAGACTAAAATAGTGTGTATATGACAGCATGAATGGCTCAAGTCTGACCTTTAGCTAATGTGGTTACATAATGTCTAAACAGTTTAGTTTCCTTTTGAGCCAGTCACACTTTTGTGAAAGGATTTAAGCTGTGGAATTACTCAAGCTTGAGAAAAGGACTTAAAAAAATAAGTTAGCTCGTGATCTTGGTGAGAAAAGTAAGCAAACAGTTTAAACACTTCAAAATTTCAATTTGAGCTCATGATGTAACTAACAGTAATCCCCTTTACTTTATGTTTGTATATGTAACTCAGTTAAGCATTTAACCTTAGCAAAACATCAAAAAGCATAGAACCCAAGACTAAACTTAAAAAATATATATTTAAAGGACTAATTAAGTAAATTTATGTTTAGCACAGTTCCTAATGTAAACTTAATGCAGCAAAGTGTTCATGAAATCATTTCACTTTCACCATTTTATACATTAATGTACTTTAACATCTATTTAGGTGTTTCTCATAAGCATTAAATCCATCACAGAAGTCATACATCTATTTAATTTAAAATATAAAAGTTCAGTTTATTAAGTCAAGCAAGAATAATTTATGTTTTCTAGTATTTAGTAATGGTGCCAAAATATAACAATGGGTGCAGTGTACTATGCCATGTGAAAATGGTTCAGATTGGCTCTAGATAGAAACTTCTTTTTTAGCTAACACATAGAAACATTTTACAGCTGATAGACAAAACATATGTACATTTATAATTATTCAGTTGCTTAGTATTGATTTTAGAATATTAAAAAGGCATGGTATAGCTTTCTTTAGTAGCCTTTACTATAAGGTAAGATTTTTTTTGTTGTTGCTTAATATTACATTATGAATGTCTTACCAAAGGCAAATAAGAGTAAAAAAAACGTTTTACCTTTTTTTCTTTAAGAACTGTGGAATAGATGAATTTTCTTTTAGATGGATTTGAATGTGAGGCAGATGCTAATATAATTACAAAAAAAGTAGACAAGAAATCATTTGTCTTTTAGTCTTTTGTTTTTCTTGTCTACTATTTCAGTTGTCCTTCTCTGCTTGATGCTTAAATGAAAAAACAGAGCAGTCCATTTTTTTCTGATTGATCCAATATATTATTTAGTAAATATGAAACAGCAGAGTCTAATGTGTCAAAGGTTTTGGTGCCATCCAGAAAGAATACTTTAGGTCTTGCAGGAAACAAAAGATGAACTTTAAAGTGTTTCTTTTTCAGTTCCTTATTTAATGGTAAACATTCCTTTCTTCTTGTAATCACTGTTGACAAGTACTCATTATCAAATTGCATGATGTTTCCATTAAACTTACGGGGAGAGTTAGCCCATGCTGTTTGCAATACCAACTCCTTGTCTTGGGAAGAAAGAAAGGATACAATTACAGATCTTGGATTAGAGTTTGCCTTCTTAGAAGAGGAAGTAGTTGCCAGTGACCTATGGGCTCTTTAATGCCAAAAGAAAGAGACTCCTGAAGATTTAAAATATTTGATAGTCAAGATGTGAGGAAATGTATTATGATGTCCCCCTCTGTTTTTTTCTGGAAAGTCATAAATACAAAGATTGTTCCTTCTTGGTCTATTTTCTAGATACATTTTAATGAGTAAAGAAGTGTTTTGTTTTAAGATAAATTCTACTTGAAGCTCCTGTTTAGTTACTCTGCCCTCTAGGTCATTTAAAGAGTCTTCCATACTGGCAGTGTGAGTTTTGTGTTGCATAATCATTTCTTTCAACAGTTCCATTTGCTTTGTCCTCTCCTCTTTAAAAGAATCCAGCTTACTGTTCAGTTTATCGATTTGTATAGATAAATCATTCATACTGGAAAGTAAGCAATTCCTTCTTCATTGACTGGTCCTGGACACTGCTTTTGGAGTAACTCATCTTTGAGAAAATGTCTATGCCCTTTCTGAGAAGATTTTGACAGAACATTCAGCAAATAAAGAAAAGATATTCCAGTATAGCCTTCCAGGAACTTTAAGAAATATAAATCAATGAGTTTGATATATCACCTGGCCCTGATTTTTAAAATTTTCTGTCAGAAATGCATATTAGATAACAGAGTTAAGGGAAAGTGTTGTTAACCAGCAAGCATCTTGGTCATGCCTCTGTTCAAGAGTCTTGAGTGAAAGCTAGATCCACCCAGGTCTTTTGTTCAAGACTCTGAGAAGTGTGGAAAGCTCCCCAAGTGCGAGATACAAGCTTTTTATCAAAAAGGGATTGCTGCAGTTATAGGAGTTACTCTTCCTGATTTTAGCCATGACTATTGTTCCTTGATAACAGAGAAATATGACTGGAAATGGGTGTAAAGGGGGAGATCACAGAGCTCTTCTGGGTCTTGGGGAGGTAGAGTTAAAATTGAGGGATATATATGAGGACGACTTTCACAATGATACAAAAGAGGCCACATTGTAATTAGAAGAAATGATGGGAGAACACTCCAGACTCACAATTTGTGCAATCAAAATGAACTGGAGAAGAATTATACATACTAAAGGCATGTAGAGGTGGAATCAGTTGAATGTAGTTAGTGTCTATGACCTTGTGGAAGTGGGACAATATGGAAGGGTAAAGTTCAGGTCTGAGGGGGAAAAAACGAAGTAGGTGTGATAGAATTATCTGAGGAATCTGTTGTATTAAATGGTTAAAGAAAATATTTGGAAAGTAAGTGTGAGCAGAAAAATGGGCACACAGAAGAAATGTTGTGAAATTACAAATGTCAGAAGGGAAACAATATTTTAGATATTATAGAAAGGTAAAATAAAGTAGCTGTTGCAGCATTGTAATGGAAAAGCTGCACAGAGAAAGGTACAGGATCAAGAGAAGATGACTGGTGAACATTTCAAAGG
>NC_056725.1:527342412-527347412 GCF_019279795.1 Protopterus annectens | reverse complement strand
GGGTGGAAGTGTAGCTGGTTCAACCAGTTTCCTTGGCTGCTACTATGAATCAGCTCCCCACCCCCTCAGAACTTCAAAGTAATAAGCAGATTGTTACAGTTACATCTATGCCCCTCCAGCTTTTCCTCGAAATGCAAAAAAAAAAAAAAAAAACAACAACCAGGTGGCAAGATGCTTGACACATCTTCCTCTCCTGCCTCAGCCATTCAGGTCCCACTTCTGTGCCCTGCCCTAACCTTCTTTCAGTTTATTTTATTTAAAAAAATGTAATTTTGTTTATACCCTGACAGCACAAAGTGCTATGGTGCTCATGTTTTAGTTTAAAAAAAAAACAAAATTTTAAACTGTAGCAAACTGTTGCTATAGTTTATACCTTGCCTCAATGGAGTGAATTATGTTTTTAATTAAAAAAAAAATTCTTCTTTTTAGACTGTAGCAAGCAGATGCCATAGTTTCAAACCACACATGGAACTCTACAGTGCTCAGATTTGACTGCAAATGCATGACCGGCTTTAAAAGCTGGTATTGCATTAAACAGAAATTAGGATCAGCTGATCGTTTCTCCAACTCCTTGTGCTCTGCTTATATCCCTGGAGTTTGGTTTTAGAATAATGTTTGGGTGGACTTGCTACAGAGCATTTAAATTTCAATACAAAACAACTAGGCTAGAAACCTTCTTCTACCACCAACAAGAACCAGTAAACTAATTATAATCAAAAAAGCTCACTAATTTGATACTAAAATTAGTGGAGGCCGTATCAGTACACTTAATATTAAGCAATTTTATAAAAGGTTCTTTAGCCTGGTGAGTAGTTTTAAGGGGAGAGACTTTGCAAAATGATACTTATGCACTTATTGTCAATAGCCAATAAATGGGGAGAGGGAGGAGGCATGGCCAAATGGCTAACTAAGATCAGCAACTGGTGAAAGCTCTGTCATTGAAAACTTTTCTTTGATAGAAAATGTAATCAAAAATTAAAATGTGAAGATACTTGTTAGCTAATTGTATTCATTAATAGTTAGTGAAAAGATTTATAGCTTGAAGTTCTTCAAAAGCTGACGTTTTTATGTCAGAATTTCAACTGTTTTGTAAAAAGAGAAGATACTTCAACATGAGTCACTCAAGAAATGGTACTCAGGATTGTTGTGTTAAAAAGACATACAGTGACTAATATCTAGTATGCAGGATGTATTACTTAAAATAGACGAAATGGACACAAAAACTAGAAAGTTTGAAAGATGAGACGAGAAAGCGGATGGAACATTTTGAAATTCTTATGAAACAGCAAGACGAACAAATCAACAATATGGAAGAGTCTTTGAATGATCATGAAGGCAAAATAACTGATTGTGAGTCTCAGACTGAATTTCTTTTGAAACAAAATAACTGGCTTATTGAAAACTCAATGATTTAGAAAATAGACTAAGACTAAATAGCATTAGAATTTATGGTATACGTGAAACGTATGAGGAAGGCAGTATAATAAACTTCTTAACCACCTGGCTACATAAAACATTAAATCTACCTGAAACTTTATCTTCTGGAATTGAAAAAGTCCATATACCCTGACAGTACCCTCTAAGGAGGAAAACTCATCATCACACTCAATTATAGTTAAGTTCATGTCTAGCTAAAAAAAGATCAAATACTAAAAGCAGCTTGGTCCAGCCCAGCTAGGGCTGAACATGTACTCAGATTTGACAATGATTATTCCAGTAAAATAAAGAGTAAAAGAAAATCCTGTTTATCACTGACCAAGGAACTTAGAAAGAAAAATATTAAAGCCATTGTGGTGTTTCCTGCAAAGATCAAATTATTCCTTTCTGAAGAAATCAAAATATTTATATGCTGGAGGAGACATCCACTTTTCTTAACAACAATAAATCCTTAATAATACTGAAAAAAAAATGGAGTGAAACAGTTTATGCTTGAAGAAACAGAGTGAGCTGAATTCCTGGAAAACTGCTTTTAAAACAAAAACACCTAAAAACAAGTGACTCTTATTCTATGATTGCAAGACTATTATTTTCTTTAAAAATAGATTTGCCTTTTAAGTAAAAGATGTGTACTGGACTTTAAGATTGCAAACATATGTAAGTATGTATTCATATTTTAAGCTAAAACATTGCTTTTCATGATGAAGAATATGAAGGGTTATTTTACTGTATTTACAGTGAAGAACTTAAAAGATTTTATTTAACTAAACATATAAGTATGTTTCTAAATGTTAAACAAATACTTCCTGTAAGAGAATGTAATTATATCATAAGCAATAGAGTTGGTAACTTTAAAGCTATATAAGTTAAGAATTGTATTTTATTTATTCACTATTGCTTAGTATGTACATTGCTATGTTAATTGCATGTCAGATCTATGTAATATGCTAATCAGAAGTGTTAAAGTGCTGGTGATTTTATTGTCTTTGTTCCTAACACATTCCTTTCACAGGTCATTTATGAAACAGCAGTCATTTAGAAAAGAAGCTTGAAAACAAAAGAATGTTCAACTTCATCAGAATGCTGTTTTTTTCCATCTTGAGCTGTCCTGAAGAAAATCTGGGTCGTTTATCACTGATGTCTGTGAAAGAAGATAAAGAAAATTCTCTAGGTTTTTTCTTGAATAACTCTGCTTTTCTTTTCATAGAACTGAAGAATTGGTAAGACAAAAGTTACAGTAATACTTACATTTTACATGCCAATAGCTTATGCTGTACTGCCCTGAAGAAATTGTAGGTCAAAGTTCATTAATGATGTCTATGAAAGAAGAAAAGAACTTTCTAGTTTTTTTCTCAAGTATGTATGTGATACATCCACTCAAAATAACACCTGTTTTCTTTTCTTAGAAGTGAAGAATGCAATATCTACTATATAAGAATAATAAAAGAGCAGTATCAGTAAGTTAAGAAATATGCGCACATACTATAATCTCTAATAGATACCTGATGATTAAGTAGCTGTTTGATTGGAGATTTTAGAAATACAAAATATGTAGCATAAAGTGGGAAAATAAGACAGAAAAATATATTTAAATAACCTGTTTTTAAGAAAAAATGTCTATTACATATAACTGCATATGGCAGAAATATAAATGCACGAGATCTCATATAATTTACATAGGAAATCATATAAAATTACATTACATGGAATTTTACTTACCCAAGCTGAAATCTCCAAATCTTCAATTAACAGAAACCACAGACTGCCGAAATCCTAAATGAATTTGTGGATAATATGAGTGAAGAGGAACTTAACATTATTCCCCGTTATATAAATATATGAATGCTGTTATTGAGGGTAGACTGACATATAAAGGAAGCTTGTCCAAGCTATATAAATGAATTATAAATAACAACAACAACAACAATGATAATAATGATGATGCAAAACTCTGCAACCTTTTAGACAGTGGTGGATTGAGTGACTCAATAGATGGTAAGATTAAAGCTTTGTTACTTAAATCAGTTAGTCAAACTTCTTCAGGTTTATACTGGAAAGATTTTTATGTGTATATATATACATAGAATGTTTGTTACTCCCTATAAAATCTCTTAAGTTTAGTAAAATGACTTCTTCAGTTTGTTGGAGATGCAGTAAATATGTAAAAGCTGATCGAAAACACATCTATTGGTAGTGAAAAAAAGTATATTGGGAAGAGATAAGTATATTCTAAGGGGTTACAATCTAATGATTGTTCTTTAACTAGATCAGCAATACTAAATGCAGTGCAGCTATGTACTGCATTTGCTAATATAGACTTAACGAGCTCAGCTAAAGCAAATACACACTGTTAAATTTTAATTTAAAATCAAATCAAGAAATGAAAACATTTATCTGTCTTTCGCTGTCTAATGGAACTATTAGAAGCATATTTTTTACTCAAATATCTACTGACAAGAATTTTCAAGTGTTGTCACTGAATAAACAGGAGTAAATTAAAAAAAAAACATTTTGCTAAACTCACAGTAGAAAATGTTTTTTTCTGCTACTTTAAAAACTGAGGTATTGACACTTTCCATAGCTTTCTGTTTTATTTATATCACAGTAGTACTACCTGATTTCAGTATGTGAGCCAGGCTGAACATCTACCTGCTACTAATGAGAGTCAGACTGAAATGAGCAGCATAACCATATCTGATACCATTCAGCTATAAATCCTGTTGGGAGACATTCCTTTCAAGTAAAAGTGAACCAGATCTCCTGTCAGTTTTAACATTAAACCTCTTCACAAACACACAAAAAAGTCACAGTTGTAATTATCATGAAGACCCAATTTGTCAGGAAAAAACAGTGCCATAAAGCAGCTGTGTTAAACTTGTAAAATATTAAGAAAGGGACCATAGAAAAAATGGGGATCAAATACATGGTACAACAGTAATGGAAAAAAGAGAGTTCTCAATAAGAGTTTGATGAATTTAAATTGTATGAGTACAATTCTATATAATAAAAGTAAAATGGCACTCACTCAAGAATAAGAAAAAAATTTTTCTTTTGGGGGAGATGGAAGAAAACCTTTTCCATATTTCCTATATAAGGATCTATGCTCTGTGCACATCTCAAATAGAATTAAATACATTATCTGATTCAGACATTGTAACTTTGTGTGAATACAGATTTCTCCCTTCAAAACAACTGCCAACCATTGCTTGAGGGGAAATTCCCTAAGCTTTATTTTCCCACAGGAAAAAATATCTGAAACAGAATGCCGATTGCGTTTTCCTCACAGGAAATCATTGCTAGTGCGATTTCCAAAAATATGTTGGCCATGATTCTCTTCTTTTTGGAGATTCCTTTCTTCTTCATGTTGGTACAACTAAGGAGTCAGTATATATAACTTTTAGGGGGTGCCCCCATATTGGGGGTGCAGGGGAAAAGGCCTGATTTAATTATGCCACCCTTCTGTGGTTTAGAAATGATTTTATGCCATTTTGGATTCTTGGCTTTGTGGGAGTCAAGGATTCATTATTGAACCAAAAGGGACTCTAGTACTTGAGATGATAAAT